>NC_046662.1:32034093-32049605 GCF_010883055.1 Belonocnema kinseyi | reverse complement strand
GAGCTCCAAGGAGATTATGTTGAAAAATAAAAAAAAATTTACCCAAAAAAAATTGTTTTTATACTTCATTCTAAGGACTTATTGAACTACCCTCGTACATGAGCGTGACAGTCTATTTTGCCTCGAATATAGTCTGCTACATATATTATATTTGAATCAGCTCATTTACCAGGGTTGATGAATTTCCTATTTTACATATTATGAATTACCAGTTTAACCCTAAGCACTAAAGTTCAGGGTTATTTGTCTTCTTCATCCACCACTTCTCCCTCCCTTTACCTCACCAGCTAACATCCATCCTCTCCTACTACTATTCCCCAGGCATCACTCTCTCTCCCCTAGTTGCCCGAACTACCCTGCTATCTTACTCATCACTTCCCCTCACTACCCGCCCTTACTTGCAATTATTTCCATTGCTTCCACTCACTAATTGTCTTCTTCCCATCATATGAATACAAAATTAGTGACGGTATGCAACCCGCGTCTACAAAAAAGGGTTTCTTAGTCTATTTAGTGGTTCATCAGGTAATTTAAACCTTCCCTTTGCATAATTTCCTCTACTACTCCCTATATTTTGCCCCGTTATCGCCAATTTTCCCTCTGCTCACTTCAATCTACGCTACCTAACTCACTTGGACTTCCCTACTTATCCGCAATACCCTTCCATCCCACCCCTTACATCGCTTCACTACCTGCCATCACTTGCAATAAATTTCCTTTAGTACCACTTAATGACTGCTTTTTCCCATAATATAATTATCATACTATAGTTTCTATACTTCACATCTCCAACATTTTCTGTCTTCCCAACTTTTTCCTCCCCTACTTCTCCCTGTCTACACTTTCACCAGATAATATTCCTCTTTTCATAATTGCATTACTTTCATTCTCCAGCCATCAATTCCTCTCCCCTGCTCCCCTACTACTTAATTGTCTTACGACACACAGTGCTCGGAAAGTCCAAAAAGCTCGCCAAATATGAAGGTGTTATTGAAATTCCTTAATTTTTGGTATACTTACGTTTTCAAAGTCGCTGATTACAATACTGGATGATTCAGATTTCAGAAATTCAAAATAGCGGATCCAATATGGCGGAAATTTTTTGGGAAAAGTTATTAAAATTTTTTGAAACTCGGTATGCTGACGTGTTTGAGATCCCTAATTACGCTACTTAATTTAGATTTTCGAAATCCAAAATTACGGATCTAATATGGTGGACAAATTTTGGGAAAAGTCATTAAATTTTTTTTAAAGTCGGTATATTTACGATTTTGAGCTCGCTGATTACGACAATCAATTCAGATTTTCGAAATTCAAAATGGCAGATCCAATATAGCGGGCAAATTTTAAGAAAAGTCATTCAATATTTTTGAAACTCGGTATGCTTGCGTTTCTGAGATCACTGAGTACGTTGCTTAATTCATATTTTTCAAATCCAAAATGACAGATCCAATATGGCGAAGAAATTCTGGGAGAAGTGATTAAATTGTCTTAAAATCCGGAATGCTTTCGCTTTGGAGGTCATCAATTACGATACTCAATCCAGATTTTCTAAATTCAAAATGGCGGATCTAATATGGCGGACAAAGCTTAATATACTTGTGTTTTTGAGGTTGCTGAGCAGAATCGTCAATTTAGGTGGATTATTGACTGCAATAGACGGTTTTTCGCGACATTAATTTTATTTCCTACCAATTTTGTCGCAGTCCTTATGTCTTATTATATTATTTAATTCACGAAAATTACTGAGAAAATACGAAATTTACTAGATGTATACTGTAATAGAATTTTTAGTCACTATTCGACGAATCCGGGTCAACACTCTTAACGTCACTTTCATCAGAGTCATTAATCTCAGGATTCAAGTCACGAATTGGATCTTCGATTCCGCCGAACAATTCTAAGGCTTCTTGAGAAAAAGAATTTAGTTTCCTTTGAGGAATTTATTTTTAAAAATCACATGACTGATCAAAAAATGAAGAGTTTTTCTAAAATTATCATAAAGTTCCTAATTGAGAAAATTAACGTCGAAAAAACAAATTTTTCTATCGAAAAATGCTTATTAATGCATTTGTTTATTAACTTTGCTTATCATATTAACCATAATAATTTTCAAACGAAATTTTTTCATCACCATATTCTTTTTATTTGAATTTCTTGCAATATAACTTGAAAAGCGTAAAATGATGTTAAATAGCAGAAAACATTCTTTCAACAAATAATTTGTTTATAAAAATGTTCTTTTATTGTTATACAATATTAAAACATCTTCAACTAATGTTATTCTATTTAACTTAGGCGATATCAACCATTTTTGTATTATTGACGAGCAGTGGGAACGTCAAACAGAAAAAATTGCTTATTTTTCTCCGCATATTTGTTTATTTATAAAAAAATTGAAAGCCTAATTTGAAAATCAGGCTTAACATATCTCTTAATAATCTTATCAGCATTTTCTGGATTTTTTGGTCCAGATCAGTCAAAATTTGTGGGCTGTACGTTATTTATTCTATGCATCCGCATAGAATAAAACGATTACGCGAAGCGACGACCCATACAATGACTTCGAGTACTCATTTATCCGCAGCTAATTCTTTTACGAATTTTCAGATAAATGTATTACAGATACTATGCAGGTTTTTATCAAACATAATACTAACAGAATATTATAATTAACTTTTCGCATATTTAAAAAAAATTTAATACAATTTAGCTCACATAGTTTTCCACAAAATTATTATTTATTTATCGAAATATGTTAATGAAATGGAATATTCGGAGTTATCGATTTGAATTGTATATAAGTAGATGAATCCACTTTGTTTCATTGCAAATCGCCAAATGAAACTAATTTTGTAAGATTGTTCACTGACACACGCGTTACCTCCTGTTCAAACTTTTAAACGAGCGCTGAAGATACTAATCTACCGATCAAAAATGTTCAAATTTCAATAATAAATTTTTTTTCTTCTTTTCTTCTTTACAAAAATAAACTACAAAGGCTAACATTATGCCCCGGTTCTTTCTAAGTACAGTGAAACTCTGATACTGTGTGGGTTTTAGGGCTGGCGGTATGGGGAACAAACCCGATTGAGTTCCGCTCGGCTTTCGTTAGGTCACGACTGGGTGACCAGTGCGGCGACAATTCTTGGAAGAGCTATGTTGAGGGAACCTATATTAGAGTTTCACTGTAAATGAAAATTGATTCCTTTGATAAAACGAAAACTTCCAGGTAAAATTTAAAAAAATTGTAGTTGTTTATCAAATAAACTATTTGGTAGGGAATACAATTTTTGGTTGAAAGTTCCTTTTTGAGGAATTGTTTGGTTAAAACTGCATGTTTTTCATTGTTTTTTATTTATAATAAAAATATTTTTGTATTGAAATATTAACTAATGAATTTTACGTTGGAAATTGATTGTTTTTAGCAGAACATTAGACATCTGGGTAAAAATTCATTACTTTGGTATCCGATTTAACTATTCCACTTTTGGCAGTATAAACTTTTACTTCCATGTTGAAAATTCATGTTTTTCATTCAAAATCAAGCTTTTCTTTTATTTGCAATAACAAAACTCTTTTTAGGTTCAAATATTAACCATTACATGTTTCGTTCGAATTCATCTTTTTGGGTTGAAGATTCATCAGTTTAGTTAAAAGTTTATTTTTTGACTGCAAATTAAATTTTTTCAATGTTGGTCAAAACTTTATATTTTGTACATCAAAATTCAAATATTTCTTTAAAAATTTATAGATTTTGTTGAAAATTCGTCTTTTTTTAGAAGAAAATCAATCTTTTTGGTTAAAAATGAATAATTTTGATGGAAAAATCAACTATTATTTTTTTGTTGAGAATTCATCTTTTTTGGCGAAGATTTATTATTTTAGTTGTATATGCAACTGTTTCTTAGAAAAATATTTCCTTTTTCAGTTCAAAATGTATCTTTCTTATTGCAAATTTAATGCTTGAAAATTTTTAATTTTAATTGAAAATTCGTCTTATTTAGTGACAAGCTCATCTTCTTTTTTATCAAATTCAATTTTTTTATTCAAAATAAAAATATTTGTAGGTAGATATATCAACTATTACATGTTTCGTTAAGAATTCATCTTTTTGTGTTGAAGATTCATTACTGTAGTTGAAAATGTATTTTTTCCCTCCAAGTCGAATTATTGAATTTTTGGTTAAAAATGTATATTTTTACATTTTCATTCAGGAGAGTATAATGTAATCGTCCAAATTTTCGATCTCTGTTTTTTAACGGAAAAAAATTTTCAAAATGCTCTAACTTTTTAAAATTTCTTCAAAAAAAGCTGGCTAACAAACTCGTTCTTTCTTTTTATATCCTTATATAGTTTGCTAAGGGGGAATCTAATCGGATAATTCCTTCAAAAGTGAGCGCGTTTACAGGCTACAACGAAAACGACAACAACCACCATAGCGACGACAGACAGACACCAACGTAAAAACTATTTTTTCTGACTCAGGGGGTCTCAAAACTTCGACATTTAATGGAATCCGCGAAATTCATTTTTCACTGAAAACCGATACCTTCTTATTAGGATGAGAATGTAAAAAAAACTTGTGATAGATGAGGAAATTGCATTTAAATTTTTCACTAGATATAAAATATATTTAGAATTCATCTCAATAAAATTTTTCAATAGGACTAAAATTAAGAAAGTTTGAGCTTTTTAAAATTAAAAAAACCTTACAAATTATCCTAACGGCATTTTAGTTTTGAATAAAAATTTAAAAAGTTATAGATATGCTCTTAACATTATTTAAATTTTCCAAACAGAAAAAAGATCAATAGAAATTTCTGCTAGAAATAAAATATACCTATTGTGAAACTAGTTCCATAAAATTGGTTAATTAGCCAAAAAATCGAATAGTTGGATCATTTTCAAAAATATCCAATTTTTGTTGTTAAAACATCCGAAAATAGAAAGCGGTATTTTTAGTAGGTTTGAACATGATTTACAAATTATCTTGATGAAATTTTTCAATTGGACACAAATCATCGAGCGCGAGTGTCGTAATGAGAATGTAATCATTAAAGCCGTAGGTGCTTTAAGAACCATCTTCAAAAACAAATAGAAAAACATTTCAGTTCCAATTTATGGCTGTAATCCTTAGAAGTTTAAATCTCAGTTTTCGATGTGAGTTATAATATTGATGATTTTTGAAATAATGTAGTTAACGTGTACGCATTAAATGTACGAAAACGAGCGCGAAGAGCGAGAGCGTACCCGCGCGCCCTATTTTTGGGTCGAAAAATGAACTGTAACATTTTCCTTTCAGAATTAATCTTTTTGGTAGATAAAAATTTATCTTTATGGTTGAAAGTTGTGTCTATTGAGTGGAATTTTGTTTTCACTAAAAAGTTAAGAATTTAATTTTTGTTTGAAATTCGATATTTCTTAGTTCAAAATTCGTGTATTTTGTTGATCTTTTTGTAGAAAATTAATCACCTTGGTTAAAAATTGATTTATTTTGTTGCAATTTCATGTCTCTGTTTCAGAAGTTTAACTATTTCTTTAAATATTTGTTTAAATCTTATTTTTTGTCTGCATATTGAATTATTGTACTTTTGGCTTAAAAATTTTATATTTCTAAGTTGAAAATTCAACCGTTTTATTGCAAATATATGTATTTTGTTTAAGATTTGTCTATTTTAGTAGAAACTTAATTTCCTCTGTTGAAAATAAATATTTTTACTTAAAACTCAATTATTTCGTTAAAAGTGCATTTGTCCTTCTCCAATTTAATCGTTTCTTATAAAAAATAAAATATATTTTCAGGTTAAAATATTAGCTATCTCATTTCATTTGAGAACTCATCCCTTTGGTTGAATTTTTTTAGTAATTACAATTTTTTCCTTTAATTGCAAATTGGAAATTATTTATTTGAAAATTCACGTATTTTGTAAAAAATTGGTCTTTTTAGTAGAAAAAATCATATTCCCGGTTAAGAATTTATCTTTTAAGTACAAAATTTAACTATTTGGTTAGAAATCAATCTAATTTGCTGTAATGTAATATATTTCCACTTAAAATGTCAAGAAAATTTTCTACTAAGTCATCAAAACTTTATTGTCACATGATGCATACAAATTGTGAGCACTAAATACGATTAACTTTGCTCCATCTTCTATTTGCCAGATGAAGCAATATTGAGTCAAGCCCATATGGATATGAATCAAGAAGGTTATTGAAGGAGTCAAATTGGCCGGAGGATGATATGTGATCTGTTAAGAAGACCTGTCACTCCTTAATTACCGAGAGTAAGGGCAGGCCAGAAGACCCCATTAATCTTAAGATTTAGCCCCTCTTACGATTTCACCCTCTAGTTAGCCACGTGATGCATCTCGTTGCAACAAAGAGGGTTGTAAGTGGTAGCGTTTGTTTTTAGTGCTACACCTTTCAAAATATTCTTCAATGTTTCACCATAAAAGCATCTATACCTTTTATCGAGGAAACATATTTTCCGAGAAAATACTAAATAATACGTTCCTATTTTATTATTTAAGCCAAGAGAAAAATTGGGAATTAGAGAAAACTCATGGAATGAAATAAATGGCAAAAGTCAGATAATTTTTGTAAGAACCACTTTTAGTAACTTTCCAGAACAATCAGGGCTGCCGCACAATCACTTTTAGTCCATTTTTTCCTCAAATAACGTTTTAGACACTTTCATCATAAGAGGTCACTATAGTTATTTTTTTGAATGAAAGGATCACTTTAGTCATTTTCCTATTAATATATTAAGCCATGGGTTCATCAATATTGAAACATGGTCTATATACTAACTTCTGATTTTTCTTGAATTCTTTTGAAATATTTTGGGTTGTTTTAAGAGATTTTAAAAAATTTTTAATAGATTTCAAATTTGTTCGGTGATTCTAACAGATGTTAAAGATCTTACGGTGTTTTTAAGCTTCAAAGGAATCTGCAAGAGCTTTTAAAAAACTTTGAGGTATTTCAAAAGATTTAAAAGGGTTGAGAATAATTTACGGTATTTTAAAGAGGGTACAAGGTATTTTCAAAAGATTAACAAATTTCGAAGGATTTTAAGAAATTTAAGAAATTAAAATATTTTTTGACGTAAGATTATAGGATATTTACATCTTTAAATTTATTTCAAATTTATGACATGTTTACGAATTAAGAGCAATTTTTATAAGCAACAATAAATTTGATTCAGTAACTTAATTGCATTTTAAGAAATTACAAATATGTTAGGGTATTCACAAATATTCAAAAGAATTTTCAAGATCTTACGAAAATTGCATCAAATTTAAAAAGCTTTTAAATGATTTGAAATTTCTTAGGGTATTTTTAATAGATTTCAATAACAAAAATATAATAAATTTAAATTCAATCATTTCTTAAATACTTTAATGATGTTAGAGTATTCTTCAAAATTCTAAGATATTTTTAAGAACTTTAAAAAGTTTCAAAGTATTCCAAAATAGTTCAACGGATTTAAAATATTTCAGGGAATTTAAAAATATTTCAAGGAAATCTAACTTTAGTTTTAGTTTTTTTTTTAATTCAATTGATTTCCAAAGATTTTAAAATATTTTAAATATTTAAAAAAATACAAGACATTTTTCAAAGATCAAATAATTTTCAAAAATTGTCATTAATTTAAGCAGTCTAAGCATTTTGTTAGGTGATTCAAAAGATTTCCTAGAATTTCAGAAGACATGGAATGATTTAATGGGTTCAATAAGATTTTAAGATTATTTAATGGACTTCAAGAGATTTTATAAGATTTAAAATAGTCGAGGGTATTTTTTAACCTTTCCAGGAATTTTTACGACTCAGGGTACAGCATACTATAAAGTAACTGAGACTGTGATCTGATTGGCTGCTGGAAATTTATATCTGTACATTATGTTACGATAAGTTTAGTGATCCCAACTTCGGCTTGTAGACGTACATTGGTGCTAACTGGTGTACATTGGATTGGAATGAATTGGATTATATTGGATTTATATTGGATTCGATAAGTAAAGGATTAGATTAGAGTGAATTAGAGTAGATCATAATGAATTGGATTGAATTGGATTGGAGTTTATTGAGTTGGAGTGGAATGGATTCGAATGAATTGGATTGGATTGTAATGAATTAGGGATGATTGGAGTGGAGTGGATTGGCACGGAATAAATTGGGTTGAATTAAATTGAATTAGAGTGAATTGGAATTAATCAGATTGAATTAAATTAGATTGAAGTGGGGTGGATTAGATTGGATTAGATTGGAGTGGATTGCAGTGGAGTGTATTGGATTTGGATTCCCTTACGGCTTTTTAGTATCACATTTTTGGTATCTTAAAAAACATTTAGTGTATTTTAAAATTTTGTGAACAAATTTCATCTCATTCTTTTTATTTTTCTTAGATTGATCTCAATTCACTACAATTTTACTGAAATAAATGTATTGTTGTTGATTTTCTTAGTTTTTTCCGAATCATTTGAATTCTTTGACATTTAACTTGTTCACTAGTCAATTATAATAAGTTTTTAGGGATTCGTAGCATCAGATAGAAACCCATATTTTTCTCAGGAGTGGAAGTAACAGTAAATAACAGGGGGGTAGGGAAGGTGAAAGGAAATAAGGGCACATGAGGTGAAGAGAAAAAGGGGAAGTGAGGGTAAATAAGGGATGGGAAAAGGGGAAAGTTGTAGCAGGGGTACTGTTTGGAGAGGAAGTTAGGTTAGATAAAGAAAGAAAAAGTATGGCAAGTGAGGGGAAATAAAGGGTGGCAAGTAGGGAAGTGTGAGAAGGAAGATTAGAGAAGTGAGGGGTGGAAAGGGGAGTGTTAGCTGGAGAAAGGAGGAGAGAAGGAAGCGGTTGTGGAAGGGCAGTAAGGGAGTCGAAGCGAATAGTGAAGTGAGGGAAGAGAAAGCAGGGGATTTTGAGTAGAAAAGGCAAGGGAAAGTAAGGGTCATGGAGGTTTGAAAGACTTAACTAACGTCTCATCAGGCTAAGAAACCTTTTTTTGCAGGCGCATGGCACCTACTTAGACTAAGTTTATTTTTATAAACTAGTTACTTTTGATCACTTTTTCAACATTTTGAAGTAAAATAAGCTGTAGCAGTTCTGCAACATCCACAAAAAATTTTACTTCTTCTTTTCTCTTTCTTTTCCTTTATATATTTTACTAAGGCTATTAAGCTTTATGTATTTTATTAAAGCCCGAAATATTGTTACGTTATTATTATCGAATTTCCTAAGGAGTCCGAATTCTCAGAAAATATAGTAGATACTTGGCCGTTCTCTTTTTCAAATGAAAATACTCATCAAGTACTAAACTCTTATTACTAGTAAAGTATATGAGATATTTAAAGAGCAAGTCAATAAAGCTTGAGCTCATTTCTCAGGATTTAAGGATATATTGTAGTTTGGAATCTGCTGATCAAAATAAATTTTGAAAGGGGCTATTATAATCTCTCAGGTTGTTAAATGAACGAAATTTAGAAAAATATTTTAAATTAAAACTGCCTTAAAGTTATTAATGAATGACAATGGATTTATTCATATGTGAATTTGATTCCGCAAACATATATTTCATTGATTATTTGTGTTTTAGCCATATCAATTTACAATTTCTTGTTAATACATGAAATCCAAAGATAGTTTTACAAATAATTACTATGTTCACAATTTTAAAAATAATTTCAAGATTCATAAAATTTTATATTCTAAGAGAAATGATAGAAAGTATTTATGAATTTTAAATAGGGCTAATATTTTTAACAAGTTTGACCTATTTACGTTATGAATCTGTAATCGGCAACTAATTTGTTTAAATTCATTTAATTCTTTGGATAGACATTCAAACCAAATAGATTGTTTTTGTATACTTAGTTTCATAATGGAATTGATGTTTTATTCCAAAGATACTCTTATTTAACCTCCTAATTTGACAAAGAAAAACAGTATAAAATAAAATTCGATTCACACTCACCGAATTTTGGTGAACCTAGCCGCTTTCGTAATTGTTTGGACCCATCAAAATATTTGTTCTACGCTCAAAAATGTTAAATTTATGGCCACCTCAAATTGCTTGATTTTTTTTCATAAACCTTTAAGAAACAAAATCATGTTTAGGAATTTAAATTTTGTAAGAAAAATGTCCGTAGTGTACATCCAACAATTTTTAATAAGGGCGGTGGAAATTTTTTTGATAAATTGATTTATATTGTTTCAAAGTTGGTTATCGAATTATTGCGAAAATACAAAGATTTGAAAGATGCGAGTCAAAAAAATAATTTGAATGTGTGCAGTAGTATCCGGTATAATTTTATACAAATTAAGATTCGAGCGGACTTTTTAAGAAATTGTGTATTACTAAACTAGTGTTATTAAAAAAATAAGAATGTAGCATAGGATATTGTCCTTTATTTAGGTTATTACTCTCTAGATCTAAGTCAGTTAAACTTCAATAATTATTTTAAAAATAATCCAAATTGAGTTAGAGAAAATTGAGCTTCTGAATATAAGTAGAATATTACTAATTATATTAGACATATTATTCACTAATTCGATAGTAGACAACTACTAATAACTTATTAAAAATATAGAAATCTATTTGTATACAGTAATTGAAGAAGGGATATACAGGGTGGACACGCTGGGGCTTACATACATGGCGATCTGAACGCTACCCGAATTGCACAACAGCAGGGGAGAAGCCATTATACAGGGGTATTTTCATGTTTCGCGCCTGTAAAATTGCATTCGGATCGGCCATTCGGTCAAGTCTGTGCATCTTCGGATCAAGTTTATCATAGTTTCCATGGTTGCGTTCGAAACTTCGAATGAATGCAAGTATCAAAACAACGTAGGTTATGTTACATGGTAATTACAAATAATAAAAGCGCTTAATTAATAATGAAGTGAGACATGTGTACTGAGAAGTTAACGTCAATTATTTTCCGTGCCAATAACATTATGGAATGTCTGCTGAGTGACAAATACTATAAAATAGTAATAATATTCTGCGATCCCAATGGGCGAAGAGTGAATTGTGTTTAACGCTTATTCGCGGCAAAAAAGGTATTTTATTAATATATAGAATATGTAATAAGTCAAGTAAATAAAATATTACATGCGTAAACTTTAAATTGACATTACCTACATTTACTTACAGCGATGAGGACAAACACGTGAATCCGAACATAACCTCGAAATAATGACAGATCGGCCCGGCTTGTTTATTATACTCTCGATTGTTTATTATTTGCCAAAGAAATGTTTTGTGGTTTTGTATGTTTATTACTGACAGTGCCGGCAGTAATAATTTAAACAATAATTACTCAATAATAATTTAACAAACATGAATTATTAATAATTTTAACAAGTAACACTTTATTCCTGAAATTAATAACTGATTTCCATTGTTTTTTCACAGATCGACCATAGATGAAACACACATCAGGAAATGTAGATGGATTTCGTGCATTTCAGCTGGTTCATTTCAATGAACATCATTGTAAAATCAATTATCTCTAGTCCTTATCCCAAGACTGGGGATTGAGCAGCCTAAAATTAATTCAAATTCAATCTGAAGGTATAGGTGTATCAAAAAAATATCTCGAGGTAATTTATCTTGTCTGAATTCTAATTAATAAAATATTTAGGGATTTTTTGATATTTTACATAATATTTTCTCTGGACCGTATCCTAAAATTTAGTTTAGTGAACCAATAAAATAAATGAGAGACTCGTTGGTGATAGAATTGTATCAGAAATAAATCAGCCTAAAATTAATTCTAATTCATTTTGATGGTATAGTTTTATCAAAAAGATATCTCGAAGAAATTTAATTTGGCTAAATTTGAATTAATGAAATATTTAGGGATTCTTTTGTAGTTTAGAAAATGTTTTTTCAGGAACTCATCCTAAAATTTCGTTTATTCAACCAATAAAATAAAATAGAGACTCGATGGTGATAGAATTGAATCAGAAATAAATTCAGACAAGATATTTTAGGTTAGAATTGTTATTCCAATTTTTTTATAACTTCTTCTGTTTTCGAAAAATGCTATCTCTGGATCTGTTTTTCAAACTGGCATTCAATCAGCCTCGAAAATTAATTCTAATTCATTTTGGTGGTATGGTTTTATCAAAACGATATCTCAAAGAAATTTAACTTGCCTGAATCTTAATTAATAAAATATTCAGGTATTTCTTTGTATTTCCGAAAATGTTTTTTCAGGACCTCATCCTAAAATTTAGTTTAGTCAACCAATAAAATAAATTAGAGACTCGTTAGTGATAGAATTGTATCAGAAATAAATGTAGACAAGATATTCTACGCTAGAATTGTTATTCAAATTTTTTTATAACTTATTCTGCTTTCGAAAAATGCTATCTCTGGATCTGATTTCTAAACTGGCATTCAATCAGCCACGAAAATTAATTCTAATTCATTTTGATGGCATAGGTTTACCAAAAAGATATCTCGAAGAAATTTAACTTGCCTGAATTTTAATTAATAAATTATTCAGGGATTTTTTTCTATTTTAAACAATGTTTTCTCTGGACCTCATCATAACATTTGGTTTAGTCAACCAATAAAATAAATTAGAGACTCGTTTGTGATGGATTTGTATCAGAAATAAATCTATACAAGATAATTCAGGCTAGTGTTGTTATTCCATTTTTTTTATAGAAATTATTCTATTTTCGAAATTTCTATCTCCGGATCTGATTTCCGAACGGGCATTCAATCAGCCTCGAAAATTAATTCTAATTCATTTCGATGGTATAGTTTTATCAAAAAGATATCTCGAAGAAATTTAAGTTGCCTTAATTTAAATTAATGAAATATTTAGGGATTCTGAAATAAAATTTACGGAATTGGTGTCTTCATTTCTAACGGCATAATTTGAGCTTAAACGATAACTCAATGAAATACACTAAAATAGCATTTCGAGTAAATTTCAATTACACTAAAAGATTTGTATTTTCTGACAAGGTACCAGTAATGTATGAATTTAATATTTAGAAATGATAAAATACATAATTATAACAAAACTTATGAACAAATTGGAATAAAAATTGTGGCACAAAATATCGCTTCTGCATTTATTTCTGCTACACTAACAAGTCTCTAACTTATTTTATTGGTTGGTCAAACCAAATTTTAGGTTGAGTTCCAGAGAAAAATTTTCTAAAATACAAAAAAATCACTGAATATTTTATTAATAAAAATTCAGATAAGATAAATTACCTCCAGATATCTTTTTGGTACACCTATACCATCAAAATGAATTAGAATTTATTTTTGAGGCTGATTGAATACCAGCTTGGAAATCAGATCCAGAGATAGCATTTTTTGAAAATAGAATTATTTCTAAAAAATGGAAAAACAATTTTAGCCTAAAATATCTTGTCTAGATTTATTTCTGATACAATTCGCTCACCAACGAGTCTCTAATTTATTTTATTGGTTGATTAAACAAAATTTTAGGATGAGATCTAGAGTAAACATTTTGTAAAATATAAAAAAATCCTTAATATTTTATTAATTAAAATTCAGACAAGATAAATTACCTCGAGAAATTTTTTTGATACACCGATACCATCAGATTGAACTTGAATTAATTTTAGGCTGCTCAATCCCCAGTCTTGGGATAAGGACTAGAGATAATAGTTTTTCAATGATGCTCATTGAAATGAAGCAGCTGAAATGCACAAAATCCATCTGCATTTCCTGATGTGATTTCATCTATGATCGATCTGTGAAAAAAAACAATGGAAATCAGTTATTAATTCCAGGAATAAAGTGTTTCTTAATCAAATTATTTATAATTCATGTTTGTTAAATTATTATTAAGTAATTATTGTTTAAATTATTACTGCTGGCACTGTCAGCAATAAACATACAAAACCACAAAACATTTCTTTGGCAAATAATAAACAATCGAAAGTATAATAAACAAGCCGGGCCGATCTGCCATTATTTCGAGGTTATGTTCGGATTCACGTGTTTGTCCTGATCGCTGTAAGTAAATGTAGGTAATGTCAATTTGAAGTTTACGCATGTAATATTTTATTTACTTGACTTAATACATATTCTATATATTAATAACATACCTTTTTTGCCGCAAATAAGCGTTAAACAAAATTCAGTCTTCGCCCATTGGGATCGCAGAATATTATTACTATTTTATAGTATTTGTCACTCAGCAGACATTCTATAATGTTATTGGCACGGAAAACAATTGACGTTTACTTCTCAGTACACATGTCTCACTTCATTAATAATTAAACACTTTTATTATTTGTAATTACTATGTAACATAACCTATGTTGTTTTAATACTTGTATCCATTTAAAGTTTCGAACGCAACCATGGAAACTATGATAAACTTAATCCGAAGATGGACGGACTTGACCGAATGGCCGATCCGAGTGCAATTTTAAAGGCGCGAAATATGAAAATATCGCCATATATGTAAGCCCCAGCGTGTCCACCCTGTAGATAGTAGACATAATATTTTAATAACCGAGTGTGATTTTGTTTAAACTTATTTCAGCAATAAGAATACAATGCAGTGAAACATTTCATTGTGATTAATTTTGATTTAAAAATTATGAAAATTAGTATACTTTTTTCGTTAATGACGGAGTTCAAATATGTAATTCGCATAGGTCTTTGGTCAGGAAACATTCATTAATCCTAAAGAAATACACTATTATTGCAATTACAGTTTGCGATATTGTTCTCATCAATAGTAAATAGAAGTTTCTGGAACCTCTACCTTTTTTATAGTTTAAACGAATAATGCGTTTTTTATAGCATATAATTTCGGCCTGGGTAATTTTTTTTATATTTTTTTGGAAATTCATATAAGTTTTTATCATAGACATATTCTCTCGCTGGACTAGAAGAAGGAGAATGAGGCACGCCATGTGAAGGGGAACTAGGCACGAGAATAGTAGGGAAATCACGACGTTGAAGTTTGCCACAGATATGGATTTCAAAGTTGTGTAATTAATATAAAAAAAACTAAGAGTCACATCGAAAAAGTAAAAACACCTCTCGATTCGTCTCGGAAAAATCTCGATGTGCATTTTTTGTTTTTTTGTTTAAACAATTTTTTAAACAATTACGCTATTTGTTATTTTTCTGCAATTGTTATAAACAAAGTATGCATCGGATCGAAAAACAAAGTGCACCAATGCATTCCTCTCGAAAAAATCTAGATGTGCATTTTTTTGTTTTGTCGTAAACGCATTTTTTAAACAATTAGAGCTGTTTAATAAATTGTTTAAACAAAAAAACAAAAAATGCACATCGAGATTTTTCCGAGTCGAATTAAGAGGTGTTTTTACTTTTTCGATGTGACTCTTGGTTTTTTTTATTTTAATAACACAACTTTGAAATCCATATCTACAGGCACGCAGCAACACAGCGCTGAACAACAAATGCTCTAATTGTTTAAAAAATGCATTTACGACAAAACAAAAAGATGCACATCTAGATTTTT
>NC_046662.1:32031100-32033993 GCF_010883055.1 Belonocnema kinseyi | reverse complement strand
CCTTAATATTCCCAGTTTTGCAGCTTTATTATGACGATTTAATCTTCCTTTAACCTAAAAAGGGCAGTGTCGTTGTGAAATATGGAGTTTTTAGAGAAAGTTCTAAGTTCGTCTGATCGTTGCATATGATCGTTGCAAATGCGTGAGAAAATAATACCGTTCAATCTAATAACGCATTAAAAGTAATTTACTGACAGTAGTAAATAATCTTTGAATATTTTGAGTGATCTTTTTGACATTTTCCATTTTCTAAGCGAAAGAAAACTAAAAAAACTGCTTTTCGATCAAATATCCGCAGTGTTAACATTTTAAACAAAAATCGCGAAGTGCGTTTGTTTTGATTGTAAATTGGGATAAAAAAGTAATCGGGTGCAGGACGAAGCTAACAAAATTGAATTTTTCAAACCACAAAATAATCTAAATAATATTAAATAATGGCAAATGCTATTTTAAGGAACAATATGAAACTAGTGTTGTGGCAACGGTGTTAGATGTAAAGTGTATAGGTATATCTTCATGTTTTTAGAGTTTTTCTCTTTTAAAAAATATTATTTTATTGTTAATATTAACTGTAAATATTAGGCATTATTTAATAAATAATAAAAAAATGATATCTTAATATATATTCAAGTTTAAAAAAATGAACTAAAATTATAAATTTCAAATAAATATATTTAATTTTAATGAATTCATTTACAAAATTGCTTTTAGGCATAACTCTTTTTATGAAATTTAGCTTAAGATTTAAGACAAAAAGGGAATTTTCATTATAATTGTTTTTAAATTAAACATGAAATAAAGGATATTATTCTCAATAAGGAATCGCAACATAGGAGCCAAGTTTTCAAAATAATTTCCAAATTGCTATTTTATCCATTTTACTTTCATTTATTCTCGTCTATCACTGAATGTGGGGTTTTAATTATTAATCATAATTTGTTTCATCGAATCTACAGAAAAGAATGGTCAATAAATGTTTATTTTCATTTCAAATGTTTAAATTATGTCTGTTAAAGAATAATTTAATGAAGATATAAATTATTTTACAGTTTTTGATGATTGTAATGTATTAAATAAAATCAAGCCTATCGTGGATGAAATTTCATAAATTTTTTATTACTTTATAGTACCTTTTTTAAATTTTATAACTTTATATTTTAAAATTTTATATATATTTTTTAATTTTTCTATCGAACGGACAATAAGACTTTCGGAAAATTCAAAATGATTCAGATATTATTTTAAAAGGTTAATTTTAAGTTTTGATGATTTTAAAATATGTCGAAAAAAAAAATCTGAAAGATTTAAAACAATTTTTTCGGATTAATTTTTTTAAAAGGTTTCAGGAGAAGAATAAAATTGTCCCAAAATTCCTGTTAAAATTTTTAATGATTTTTTTATTTGAAATAAGGGATTTCAAACGGAAATTGAATCAAAATTACAAAAAATTCAATTATGCTTAATAAATATTTTCAACTATTCAAACAATTCCAAATTATTTTCAAACTTGGGAAAAGTTCCATTTTTTCAATGTAGATTGTTGAAAATTTTGAAACAGAAAGCTGGATGAAAATTACGGAAGGTTTCAAGTGAATACAAATTTTTTCTTTAGATTCCCAGAAAAATGTCAAATGATTTTTCTAAAAGAATTCAAAGTATTTCCAAAAAAATTTCGAAAAATAATCTGGAAGTCTTGAAGGCAGATTTGTTTGTCTTTAAAATATTTTAAGAAAAGTTGGAAACACTTTTAAAGAAATTGAAAATGTTCAGATATATTAAAAATATGTTTAAAAAATGTTTAATTTGATAACCATACAAATTTGGAGAAAAATGTAGATTTTTTACAATTTTCTTAAAGAGACGGTTTTCGTGAATTTGGAAAGGTTTTTAGAAAGTCAAACAATATTCTCTAGGTTATTAGGAAAATTTAAAGTCATTTTCTGGAAGATTTTAGGACGATTTATTTTTATTTTTCAGAAAAAAATGGTAGTTTCAAAAAATTTCAAGTTTAAAAAAATGAAATAAAAGTACACATCGTCAACAAAATTTAATTAATGTTAATGAATTCATTCAAAATTTTTTTTCGTCATAACTATTTTCATGAAATTTAGCCTAAGATTTAAGAGGGAAAGGGAATTTTAATTATACCTGTTTTCAAAGTGAACATGAACTCAAGTTATTTCAACCTAAAAAATAAACGTTGTAAAAAATGATTTATAAAATCGAGGAAAATATTTTATTGTTAATTATAACTGGTTTTTTCAAAAAGAACTTGAAGTGAATTTTTAAAATAAATATTTTACCATTTTCATTGTTTATTTAACAGTAGTTTTTACAGTTTAATGTTTTTCTCTCACTTTAGGTAACAGTTGCAATTATTATTCAATCAAATGATGTAGGGCTTATTTTATTCCTGAAAAGATTCTCCGCAAATGTAATCGATACATTTTTAGATAAAAAAATTTCATTTAGGGATTATACAATCTTTATTTTTGTTAACAATAGGTTTTTATAAATAATTAAAAAAATATAAAAACTGCCAATGAGATTTTCAGAAAATCTTTTAAGGAATAAAATAAGCGATACTGCATTAGAATTAAATAAGAATTGCAACTTTTACCTATAGAGAAAAAAAAACATTAAACTCTAAACTGTTATTTTCAAATAAAGATGACCCGAAATATTTTTATCAAAATTTCACCTCGAGTTCTTTTCCAAAATTAGTTATAATTAACATCAGCATATTTTGCTCCATTTTATAAATAATTTTAACAAGGTTCATTTTTTGAACTTGAAATAACATATATGACATTATTAAATGAGGAAGCAGATTGTGTTCATTAAAACACATAATTTGTTTATTAAAATACTTGAAAATCCAAAATGAATTCAA
>NC_046662.1:32028492-32031000 GCF_010883055.1 Belonocnema kinseyi | reverse complement strand
TGGACCTCATCCTAAAATTTGGTTTAGTTAACCAACAAAATAAATTAGAAACTCGTTGGTGATAGAATTGTATCAGAAATAAATCTAGACAAGATATTTTAGACGAGAAATATTATTTCAATTTTTGTTTAAATTTTTCTATTTTCGCAAAATGCTATCTCTGGACCTGATTTCCAAACTGGCATTCAATCAGCCTCGAAAATTAATTCTAATTCATTTTGATGGTATAGGTTTATCAAAAATATATCTCGGAAAAATTCTACTTGCCTGAATTTTAATTAAGAAAATATTGAGGGATTTTTTTGTATTTAAGAAAATGTTTTCTCTGGACCTCATCCTAAAATTTGGTTTAGTTAACCAATAAAATAAATTAGAGACTTGTTGGTGATAGACTTGTATCAGAAATAAATCTAGACAAGATCTTTTAGGCCAGAAATGTTATTCCAATTTTTTTTAAATTATTCTATTTTCAAAAAATGCTATCTCTGGATCTGATTTCCAAACTGGTATTCAATCAGCCTCAAAAATTAATTCTAATTCATTTTGATGGTATAGCTTTGTCAAAAGGATATCTTGAAAAAATTTAACTTGCTTGAATTTTAATTATTAAAATATTCAGGAATTTTTTTGTATTTTAGAAAATGTTTTCTCTGGACCTCATCCTAAAATTTGGTTTAGTTAACCAACAAAATAAATTAGAAACTCGTTGGTGATAGAATTGTATCAGAAATAAATCTAGACAAGATATTTTAGGCGGGAATTGTTATTCCATTTTTTTAGAAATGATTCTATTTTCGAAATTGCTATCTCTTGATCTGATCTCCAAACTGGCATTTAATCAGCCTCGAAAATTAATTCTAATTCATTTTGATGGCATAGGTTTATCAAAAAGAAATCTCGAAGAAATTTAACTTGCTTGAATTTAAATTAATAAAATATTTAGAGATTTTTTTGTATTTCAGAAAATGCTTTCTCTGGACATCATCCTAAAATTTGGTTTGACCAACTAATAAAATAAATTAGAGACTTGTTAGTATAGCATAAATAAATGCAGAACCGATATTTTGTGCCAGAATTTGTATTCCAATTTTTTCATAAGTTTTGCTATAATTATTTATTTTATCATTTCTAAATATTAAATTCATACATTATTGGTATCTTGTCAGAAAATGCAAACCTTTTAGTGTAATTGAAATTTACTCGAAATGTTATTTTAGTGTATTTCATTGAGATATCGTTTAAGCTCAAATTATGCCGTTAGAAATAAAGACACCAATTCCGTAAATTTTATTTCGGAATCCCAAAGTATTTTATTAATTAAAATTCAGGCAAGTTAAATTTCTTCAAGATATGTTTTTGACAAAGCTATACCATTAAAATGAATTGGAATTAGTTTTCGAGGCACCAACGAGTCTCTAATTTATTTTGTTGGTTAACTAAACCAAATTTTAGGATGAGGTCCAGAGAAAACATTTGCTGAAATATAAATATCACTAAATATTTTATTAATTAAAATTCAGGCAAGTTAAATTTCTTCAAGATATCTTTTTGACGAAGCTATACCATCAAAATGAATTAGAATTAATTTTCGAGGCTGCTTAAATGAAAATTTGGAAATCAAATCCAGAGATAGCATTTGTTTAAATAGAATAATATCTGAAAAAATTAGAATAATAATTCTGGCTTAAAATATCTTGTCTAGATTTATATCTGAAACAATTCGATCACCAACGATTCTCTAATTTATTTTAGTGGTTGATCAAACCAAATTTTAGTATGAGATCCAGAGAAAACATTTTCTAAAATACAAAAAAATGCCTAAATATTTTAATAACAAAAATTCAGATAAGATAAATTACCTTATGATATTTTTTTGATACTTCTCTATACCATGAGATTGAACTAGAATTAATTTTAGGCTAACCAATCTCCAGTCTTGGGATAAGGTCTAGAGGTAATGATTTTTCAATGATGTTCATTGAAATGAACCAGCTGGAATGCACAAAATCTATCTGCATGTCCTGATGTGTACTCGTATTTCATCTATGATCGATCTGTGAAAAAAAACAATGGAAATCGGCTGTTAATTTCAGGAAGAAAGTGTTATTTATTAAAATCATTAATAAGTCATGTTTGTTAAATTATTATTAAGTAATTATTGTTTAAATTATTACTGCCGAGACTGCTAGTAATAAATATACAAAACCACAAAACATTTCTTTGGTAAAGAATAATCAATCAAAAGTATAATAAACATGCCGGGCCGATCTGTCATTATTTCGAGTTTATGTTCGTGTTCACTTTTCACCCAAATCGCTGTAAGAAATTGTAGGTAATGTCAATTGAAAGTTTTCGTATGTGATATTGTATTCACATTAATTAAAACATATCCTGTCTATTTATAAAATACCTTTTTTTATGTCGCAAATAAGCGTTAAACACAATTCACTATTCGCCCATTGGGATCGCAGAATATTATTACTATTTTATAGTATTTGTCACTCAGCA
>NC_046662.1:32025965-32028392 GCF_010883055.1 Belonocnema kinseyi | reverse complement strand
AAATTGGAATAACATTTCTGGCCTAAAAGATCTTGTCTAGATTTATTTCTGATACAAGTCTATCACCAACAAGTCTCTAATTTATTTTATTGGTTAACTAAAGAAAATTTTAGGATGAGGTCCAAAGAAAACATTTTCTAAAATACAAAAAAATCCCTGAATATTTTATTAATTAAAATTCAGGCAAGTTGAATTTTTCCGAGATACATTTTTGATAAACCTATACCATCAAAATGAATTAGAATTAATTTTCGAGGCTGATTGAATGCCAGTTTGGAAATCAGATCCAGAGACAGCAATTTCGAAAATAGAATAATTTCTAAAAAATGGAATAACAATTTTAGCCTAAAATATCTTGTCTAGATTTATTTGATCAAACAAAATTTTAGGATGAGATCTTGAGAAAACATTTTGTAAAATACAAAAAAATCCCTAAATATTTTATTAATTAAAATTCTGACACGACAAATTATCTCGAGATATTTTTTTGATACACCTATACCATCAGATTGAATTAGAATTAATTTTAGGCTGCTCAATCCCCAGTTTTGGGATAAGGTCTAGAGGTAATGATTTTTCAATGATGTTCATTGAAATGAACCAGCTGGAATGCACAAAATCTATCTGCATTTCCTGATGTGTACTTGTATTTCATCTATGATCGATCTGTGGAAAAAAAAACGATGGAAATCGGTTATTCATTTCAGGAATAAAGTGTTACTTATTAAAATCATTAATAAGTCATGTTTGTTAAATTATTATTAAGTAATTATTGTTTAAATTATTACTGCTGGCACTGTCAGCAATAAACATACAAAACCACAAAACATTTCTTTGGCAAATAATAAACAATCGAAAGTATAATAAACAAGCCGGGCCGATCTGTCATCATTTCGAGGTTATGTTCGGATTCACGTGTTTGTCCTAATCGCTGTAAGTAAATGTAGGTAATGTCAATTTAAAGTCTACGCATGCAATATTTTATTCACTTTACTAAATACGTATTCTATATATTCATAACATACCTTTTTTGCCGCAAATAAGCGTTAAACACAATTCATTCTTCGCCCATTGGCATCGCAGAATATTATTACTATTTTATAGTATTTGTCACTCATCAGACATTCCATAATGTTATTGGCACGGAAAATAATTGACGTTTACTTCTCAGTACACAGGCCTCACTTCATCATTAATGAAACACTTTTATTATTTGTAATTACATTACTACATAACTTGATGCGAAGATGCACGGGCTTGACCGATTGGTCGATCCGAACGCAACTTTAAAGGCGCGAAATATGAAAATACCTCTGTACAATGGCTTCTTCCCTGCTTTTGTGCGATTCTGGTAGCATCAAGTGCGCCATGTATGTAAGCCCCAGCGTGTCCACCCTGTATATATATATATATATATATATATAATAAAAAATGTTATAAAATTTAGACTATTTTCTTTTCAGATATTTGAAAATTACACAAATAATTATATGTTTAATTTGATTATGAAAGAATAAATATTTTTGTAGTTAGTAGAGATGCATTGGGAGCGACGTCTAAAAGCCAACTGCATAGCTGTCGCCGCCACACGGCCACCGTCAACTCTCATGACAAAAATTTTCCACAGACCTCCAGAAAAGTGGCATGGGGCTGCAAACGAGATTTCGCTTAAGAAAAGCTTGTGTGAATGATCTGCTGAATCAAATCGAAGGAGTATTAAGAAGGAAATTAGACGATCTCACTTTATTTTCTTCCATCTTGTCACCGATAACACGAAAAAAACAGAAGCATAACACGAACAAAAAACACATGCAAATTCACTTTTTTTAGGTTAGTGTGGTCACGAACGTGGAGTGAACATTGTTTGAATTTGGCGCGCACGGCCATATTGCTTTGCTTTTCACTCGACCGACAAGTATCCAATCACGCGAATTATTAAAAGTAAAATAGGAGTTATTTCGAAACGACTATTTGGTTAGATAACCGGGACCTCCAAAAACATGGTGGAACGCGCGCCAGGATAATCGACACTTAACAATGGCATTACATTTAACCCGCTGTCAGTTAACCAATGATTTAACTGAGGTTGGTGGAACCGGCCCTTAGGGATTAAAAATTATTTTCGTCAACTAACTGTATTAGCAGCTTCTAATGTGCGCATGGTGCGAGAAATATGATCAGTAGACAGACGACGTAAATTCGCTAGGTCTTTCTGCAACTTATTAGACAAGACTGTCTGTAAGGATAAAAAGTAGTGATGAAATAGATTCGAAATATTGTTTTTTCAATACATTCACGAAATTTTCGCTTAACTGTATCCATAAGCAGGGGGCCGTTCATTTTTCGGAACGGTAAAAATTAAGAAAGGTAAAATTTCAGAATGGGTTATAATACATAATGGTAAAACTTAGGAATAGCAAAAAGTAG
>NC_046662.1:32000048-32025865 GCF_010883055.1 Belonocnema kinseyi | reverse complement strand
CCGAATTTTTGGTATTCCTAAGTTTTACCATTATGTATTATAACCCATTCTGAAATTTTATCTTTCTTAAATTTTATCCGTTCCGAAAAATGAACGGGTCCCCATAAGCATGACCACACACTCAGAAAAATCAAAATTAATTTCTTTGACTTTTCCTTATTAATACAAATTTATGCATTTTATTTATTTTGGCCTAAATGTAACAAGTGTCGGTTTGATGAATTTTGGTATATAGTGGATTTAATGTGGTGACATTATACTCAAAAAAATGTTTGTTTAAATAAAACAAATTCTCTCTTCTATATAGGAACAACAAATATTTAATTAATTGGAAAAAATAGTGGTCCGCTTTAAACATAACTGATCTGATTCAAATATAACGATGCTTAATTCTAACCAATTTTCTTTGTATCACTACAAATTATAGCTTTAATCTAAAAATTTTTTTCTATCAAACAAACATTTTTCTGAGCATAAATATGTAATACTGAATAATTATTCAATGTAGTAATTTATTATTTACAATAGTTTGTCAGTAACTTACTTCGAAGGAACAGAAAATCAATAAGAAAATCATGGTACACTTCATAATGGAATAATTCGATTAATTTGAATTTTCTAGAAAATATAAACCACAAGTACTTTATCTCGATCTGTAACGATGCCTGTTTATAAAAAATGCTTATCATGTGAGACGTTAATTTATTTGCCGGAAGAACAATTCACATAATGAAAGCTTCAACAGAACTACGAATAGTTATCATGATTTGAAGCCTCGGCGAAGGTAACGTTGTATCGAAAAATATGTTTTGGTTGAATGTTTGCTTTCATATTATCTTTCCTGTAGGCTACTGGATCAGCCTTCAAACTAAAAATATGTTTTCTACCGAAAACATAATAGTTATATTATCAGCTTAAAAAATAAATTAGAAAAAAATTAATTTTAAACCATTTGAATATAGCTAAAAAATACGATTTTTTAACGAAATAATTGAATCCTTAACGAGAAAGATCAATTTTCAACAAAATACATGCATTTTTCACAAAACAGTTGAATTTACAAACTGACACCAGATAGTTGAATTTTGTACCAAATTATTTGAATTTGCAACCAAATATTTGAATTTTCAATAAAAAAATATAAGTTTTTAACAAAAATGGAATGGTGACTATTTTAGTTTGAAAAATTAATTCTCATACAAAAATTGTCTATTAGTTCATTTTCTACCCAGTAGTTAATTTTTTGAATAAATAGTTTAACTTGGAGCAGATAGTTGGATTTAAAACCCAAAAATAAGAATATTAAAAAACTATTTGAATTTTCAAATAAAGAAGATAAATCTGCCAACAGAATCGATTAAATTTGTAGTTCAAAGCATTTATTTTTCAATCTTAAAAAATATTATTAAACAAAATACTTTAAGTTCTGGTTAAAAAAACCAATCTTTTATAAAGAAAGATGTTACCTACGAAGTTTTCTTTACTGTATTTAAATCATACATGACCACTTCGACTATAAGTTTATTTTTAACTATATAGTTTATTTTTAACTATAAAGTTTATTTTTTTATCCAATTTTTGAATTTTCAATAAAAAAATAAGTAAAAAACTGCTACAAGGCAAAAAATATAAATTTTCTGCAAAATAGTTCAATCCTTAGCAAAATGTATGTATTTTTAAAGAAATAGTTAGACGTTCAAAAACAAAAGATCAATTTTCAACTAAAATGTTTAATATTCACGAAAAAAGTGATTTTTAATAAAGTAGTACAACTCTAAACTACGTATTTGAATTTTCAAATAAAAAAGATTAATTCTCAACGAAAAGTAGAATTAATAACATGTGAACCACAGAAGAATTAAATTTAAATTAAAAAGAATTAAGTTCAGTAAAAAATACGAATTTAAAACAAAATGTTTGAATTTAACAAAAAAATCTTCAACCAAAAAGATGAATTTTTATCAATGTTGTTCAACTTTCAATCAAGTTGTTGTATATTCAACTAAAATAAAATAAGTTTTCGACAAAATACTTGAATTTTCAATAAGATAATTAAATTTCCTACCAAATAGTACACATTTTAAACAATACAAAAATGTAAACGACAAATTCAGAAAAAAGGAAAGTGTCGTAAGACAGGCACTAGTGTGAGGCGAAAAAAATGGTTATAGATATTGCAAACATTTCGATGATCAAAATGCATCTATTGGGATCCTAATGAAGTGGCATTGAATTCAAAAATTGGAAAAAATTGAATTGAAGATAAGAAAAATTGAATGTGTAATCAATCGATTTAATTCTAGGTAATTCCCATGAATAAAATAGGTGCAAGCAAATTGTTATCTGAGAAGTTTTTAATTTTTTCTAATGAATTTGTTGTACATTCTTGGAATTTTCTAGAGTTTTTTTAATTCTTATAATTCAACTATTTGTTTGGAAATTCAGTTAATTTGTTGAAAAATCGTCTTTTTGGGTAGGAAATTAATTCTTATGTTTTAAAATTCACCTTGATAGATAAAATTCAACTATTTGGTTGAAAGTTAAAAATTTAAGTACATCAAACTCTCGCTTTCAGTGACCCCGTTCTCAGCCTTCCTAGAACTGCTGGCTCACGTAGTTTCTCAGGGGAGTAGGATGAGATTCAACTTTTCAATTTCAAAACATATAATAGTAGCTGAAAATTTTTTTTTCACAAAAAATCACTATACCATTTTTGATTGAACATTTATATTTTTTATTGCAAAAATTCTTAATTGGTTCCAAGGTTATCTTGTTAAACTGGAAATTCAACTATTTGGTTGAAACTTTATGTATTTTGTTGGAAAATCGTGTTTTTCTAGACAATTAATCTTTTTAGTAGAAAATTCAATTATTTGCAAAGAATTAATCTATACTGTGGATTAATTATTTTTTTCAGAACATATTATTCGTTTTCAACCTTTCGAAACTATACTTATTAATTGAATCACTAGGAACTTGTGACATTAATAAATGCAATATGTAATGTATAAATAAATAATAATTTCAAATATGTTTTAAAAACCTTACAATGGGACAGTTGTTGTGTTTTTAAAGAAAAGGGTATTTTTGAAGATTCCAAAGAATGTTCGGTAAATTTCAATCAAGTTTAGCCCTAAAAAGTTTTAGAAGAGTTCAAAGTATTTCAAGGGATTTCAAAAGATGTCAGAGGATTTGTATTATGTTTGGGCATTTAAAAAGATTGTAAGCCATTTGCAAAATATTAAAGAATTTCCAAGGATTTTGATAAATTAAGAGGATTTGAACAATTTTTCATTTCGTTTTATAAAATTATTTCGTATTTCAAAAGCTATAGAACTGAGCATATGGAACCTTAAAGATTTTCTGATGTTTTAGAAGTTTAAAGAAATTTTTAATACATTGAAGTAAATTTTAATGAATCCAAAATATTTTAAAACAACTAAAGGTATTTTATTAATTTTTACCCTATTTTAGAAAAAATTATCAGATATGTATTTTGAATATTTTCAAATATTTCAAGGTATTTATGAAAATTTAAAAGAATTCTAAAGATTTTAGGAGTACTCAAGAGGTAACAAAAATTGCAAGTGTTTTCCAAATATTTTAAAGAATTGGAAATACCTTAGAGTATTTTTTAAATTCAAAGAAAGTTTCCAGAGCTTTAAGAATTTTTCAGGTGATTTTAAAAGATTTTAAATCTTTTAAAACATTTTAGTGAACTTTAAAAGATTCCAAAAGAGTTTTATCGAATTCTTCTCATTTTCCTTAAATTCTTTTATATTCACTTTCAAGCACTTTTGATTATGTTTTTAGTTACGAATACTTACATTTTTTGTTTGAATAAGTAACTCTTCAAAGGTGAATGGTAATAGATAACACTGTGTAAAATGAGGCTGTGACAGACTTGAGAATAATAAATTAAAAGGCTTTTTAAATTTTCCAAAGAATTTTGAAAATTCAGTACATCTAGATCCACATAACGATTTTTTGTTTTCAAAAAAACTTTTTCCGAATAAGTTTCAAACTAGGTATTCGAGAAGAGATCTACTTTAATGATTATACTAAAACCTTTTGAAGTCATGTATTTTTGACGAGCCCTTTTTCAAGTTTCTTGAAATATTTCATTATTTTAAAGAACATTGCAGCATTTTCATTCAATTATTGCGAGCCCTTAATCTTGCACCACCAATAATTTTCCCAGTTTCCACTCATTTACTCAAATATTTTAGGCATTAATTTTAATCTACAGATTCTGGTTTAGTTTTTTAGATCTCTTTGAAAATAAAAAAAATAAAAGAATTCTAAACAAACAGTTGTAGATGTTCTAATTGTATTTTTTTTTCTCCTCTATTTCAATCCATTCCATTTACATATCAATATCTGGTGTCCTTTTTTATCTTCCAGAAATAAAGATAAAAATTATACCCTATTTTTTTTTTTCTGAAGAGGAAATACGCTTTAATCCGTTTTATAATGTGTGATAAAGACTTATTTTATTTTATACTTTTCTTTCCGAATCTGTTCTAGGCCTATTTTATTTTTACGAATCATGTTTTAATTTGTTCAAGATTTATTTTATCCAATAGATTTTTATTTGTCGATTTATTGTTATTCTATTCTAGTCGTATTATTTCCCTTTATTTTCTGTAATTGATGGTACAAATACACCATTTCAATTTATTCCATTTTATTTTTATTGTAGACCTATCTCAGGTATCATTTTAATTTAATTGTTTTCTTCAATATATTTCTATGAATTCTTATTTCATTCTTTTCTGCCCAGGGTAAAAATGAGGAATACATTAAAAAGTGTCGAAGTATCAGGCTAACCGAAAGTCAAGCAAACGCTGAAGATGAATATAAACCTAGAATACATAAAAAATCAAAAAATTTTGTTTGACTGGAAAATTCAGAGAAAAGTCAGGAATTTAAATAAAAAAATGGCAAATTTAAAAAATTTCCTACAAGAGGAACTTTTAACAATTGTAAAAATAAGAAATTTTCAGTAAAAATTTTTTAAAAATTTGAATTCTGAGTTTTAAATATTAATAATCAAGGAAGATTTAGATTTCACCTAAATGATAACTTTAAACGGTTCTAAAAGTGCTTCTACTAAGTCAAAAATGATGTATTCTCAAAGAAAGTTACTAAATTAAATTAAAAACAGCTCTGTTCTTATTGAAAAAATAAATTCCAAAGAAGTTGTAGAAAGCTACATACGAACGGCAAATTTAGATTTTAACCCCACCATGATAGGAAAATAAGAATTTTCACTAAATCACGGTCTTACGAATTTTATTTGAAAATTCCCTTTGGCTTATAGGATGTAAAAATGTTGTCTTTTTTAAGAAAGTTACTATATGAAAGTTGAAAAAATCCTATTTTATAAATTCCAAAGTAGCTGTAGCCATTTATAGGTCACGATAAAAAAATTTGCACTTTCACCTAACCGCAGAATTTGAAATTTTATCAAAATTCCTTGATGTTTCAAGAACACTGCAAATATTTATTTGTTTAAGAAAGGTGCTGCATATAATTCAAAGAAATACTTTTTTTTTAAATCCAAGCAAATTGTAGCTATTAATGGGCCACGATCGGAAAATTTGAATTTTCGCCTTCCCACAAACTTTGAAAGTTTCTTTATTATTTTTTATTGCTTCTAAGAAGTCTAAAGTTTTACTTTTATGCCGAAAAATATTTATCTGGATCTTTAAGAAGCTCTATACAAAAATTTATTCCAAAAAAACGTGGCGATTATTAGACCATGATTGGATAATTCGGATTTTAACTTCACTATGAACTTTGAAATTTTCTAATAATTCCCTGATGCATCTAGACCACCAAAAATATAGTTTTATTCAAAAAAATTTTTGCAATGAAGCCAATGATATAATCTTTTAAAGAAAATCTAAGGATATTGTAGCCATTTACAGGACACGATCGGACAATTTAGATTTTTATCTAACCACGGACTTGAAAGTTTACAAAAAAGGTCCTGTTACTTCATAGCGCTAAAAATGTTATTTTCTTTCTGAAGGTTACTATTTGCAACCAAAAAAAGTTCTGTTCTACATGAAAAATTACCAAGGCGTAGTAGCTATTTATAGACTACGATTAGAAAATTCAAATTCTCACCTCCCCGCGAACCTTGAAATTTTCTTAAAAATCTCCTATTGCTTCTAAGAAGTTGAAAATTTTACTTTTGTGCCACTGTAGCTCTACATTGGCCCGAACCGGAAAATTCGGATTTACACTTCACAACGAACTTTAAAGTTTTCTAAACAAAATTCGGTTTGGATAAGGAAAAGAACTGCCTGGAAGCCAAAAAATTCTTTTCTGCATACAAAAATCCAGCTGTTACGATTGTAAAATTCTTAATTTTACCTCACCACACTCAAGACAAAAATGTTCTTGAACCACAAGAACACTTTTATTAAATATACATAAACAAATTTGGTTGAGTTAAACAAATTTTTATTGATTCGACAAAATATTTGAATGCCTCAATAATTTTTTTTTTAATTTGATCAACTAAGTATTCCATCCAGTAAAATATTTGGTGACAAAAATCATAAAATTCAGTTCACTCAACTACATTTTTTTTTAATAATGACCATATTCTATGGTGGAACCAACAAAAATTTGGTTGACTTATCTATTTTGTTTCTTTAGTATACGGCCTTTCATAATTTCTGAAAAAATTCATCTAATTTATAAAAAGCAAACAATTTTCTTCTCCTGCAAGGTTACGATCTGGAAGCCAAACAAACTCTGTTCTAAGAAGACGAAGCCAAATTCTACTCAGAAATTGTTGTTTTCTTTCGAATGGTAAATACCATGGTGCCAAGAAAACTGTGTAAAAAATCAATTCCAAAGAAACTATTTTGCTAAATTTTGCTAATTTAGCTAAATAAAAAAAAAATAATGTCAAGAATAATTTCTTAAGCATCACGTTGCTTTTATCGAAATTTTTCGAAATTGAATTTAAAAAACGTAAAATTATGGAAAATCGTAGAAAATCTTCTTGCAATAAATAATTTGTTCATAAATTTTCTTATTACATAATATTGGGATATTTTTTAATAATGTGACTATGAAATATAGGCGATTTCAAAAATCTTTCTGCTGTTGAGGAGCACGAGGAGCGTCAAACTATTTATCACAGTTTTTGCATCGAAACTTTAAAAGCTTCGATAGCCAAATTGTTAGAGTGCGCGGTGAAATACACGTTTTTAGACGACGCAGAAGTTAGCTATGCATATAGATTTAAAAATTCGATCTTGAATAAAAAATGAAATAATAGACGTAGCCAAAAACTAAAAACACCCCCGGAATCGTCTAAGCCACATCTCTAGGTGTTTTTTTCTCACTTTTTTCAAAAAGCCATTTTTTAAACAATTACGTTGTTAATTAGCAAATATCCTTCATTATGAAAAAACCAAAAGTCCTAAAGAAAAAGTAAAGATAGTTCTGGATTATCCTCGGGAATATCTCTAGGTGTTTTTTCATTTAAAAAAAATGAATTATTTAAACAATTATATTGTTTATAATTTTTTGAAATTTATTTAATAATTGTGGTAAATAATTCAGAGTTGCTAAGTGAAAAATAACATACCTTGAAGTATGATGAATGAAAAACAATTTTGAACAATGCCGAGGAGAATCCAGAACTATCTTCACTTTTTTCTTTAGGACTTTTGGTTTTTTTTTATAATAAAGGATAAATAATCAAATCCATATGCGCCATTGGATATCGTAAAGATGTGTGCGTAGATGGGGCAAAAACAATGTTTAAAGTAACTTTTTTGTATTGTTCAAAATTTTTTTTCATTCATGATACTTCAAGGTATTTTATTTTTCACTTAACAACTCTGAATTGTTTACCACGATGGTTAAATAAATTTTTAAACATTATAAGCAATATAATTGTTTAAATAATTCATTTTTTCCAAAAGCGAAAAAAATGCCTGGAAATATTGCCGAGGAAAATCCAGAACTATCTTCACTTTTTCTTTAGGACTTTTGGTTTTTTTTATAATGAAGGATGAATAATCAAATCCATTAATGCGCCATTGGAAATCGTAAAGCTGTGTACGTAGAGGGGTCAAAAAAGTGTTTAAACTAACTTTTTTGCATTGTTCAAAATTTTTTTTCATTCATGATACTTCAAGGTATGTTATTTTTCACTTAAAAACTCTGAATTGTTTACTATCTTCACTTTTTCTTTAGGACTTTTGGTTTTTTTCATAATGAAGGATATATATTAATTAACAAGGTAATTGTTTAAAAAATGACTTTTTCAAAAAAGTAAAAAAAAACACTTAGAGATATGGCTCGGACGATTCCAGCGGTGTTTTTAGTTTTTGGCTACGTCTATTATTTCATTTTTTATTCAAGGTCGAATTTTCAAATCTATATGTATAGCTAACTACTGGGTCGTTAGTTAAGTAGTTGAGGTAGAGTTCGAATCCTGGGCGAGTAAGGCTTTTTAAAGCGTGCCATTATGAGTGTAAATAACCGTGTGTGCGAATTATGTATTTAATAATGTTAAAAATACAGATTATATAATAATAATTTAAATAATAATTTTTTTTCAATTGATTTTTGTCGAAGGTTGGGCTGGCGTCATCTTAATAGAAGGCCCATATATGGGACAATATATCGGCCCGACGTGGGGAAGCGAAAGGTGGTTAACCGTTATCATTTACCTGATTGGCCCGACCAATGGCGTACAAAGTTGGACCGACCGTCCGACGGTTGGCCCGACCGTGGGCCAGTGTCTCCAGAACGTGGGATTTTTTGGCCCCCACCACTCTCCCATCTGGGAGCGACACATTCAAACGTAGCGTGTCGGTGAGTCGGCTCTGCTACATGTTGCATAATTCAGCCCAAAGATATTATACTTTAGAGCCGAAAATGCACGATCACGAGCCCGAGCCCCCTCGACTTAATGGTTCGTTTTCGGTGGCTAACTGGCTATTTGGAGTTTTTAAGTTAATTAAATTTCGCAGGGTGTCAAGGGAATGAAAGTTCAGGCAATTTTGCTATGTTCTATAATTTTAGAAAAAAAAGGAAATTAATTCTTATCAAGCGTAAGTTTAAGATATATTCAGTAATTTTTAAACGATTAGAAAATAATTAAAATTTGTAAACATTTTTTATAGAATTTTTTAAGGTTTCACGAAAATGAAAAAAATTCTTTTAGGTTTCTACGAATAATTAATAGAATTTTTTATTTTGAAAAATTGATTTTAAAAAATTCGAATACATTTTAAACTATGTTTAAAATGGTTAATAAAGAATCTGAAGATTTTAAGGCAATCTGTTTCATTTTGCCGAATTTCAAAGAAAATCAGGAAAAATTTAAATAGTTTTTAATGATTAGAAGGCTTAGAAGTTCCGACAAGATTAAAAACAGAACCTTTTCAAGATTGGTAGGAAAATTCTTAATGACTTTATTTTAAAACGCGTACTTTATGAGAATATTAAAAAAGGTTTTTAAACATGTGAAAGGATTTCCTACAATTTAAGAAGACTTTAGAAGATTTTAAAGCAAAATGTTTTAATTTAGTAAGATTATAATAAATATATCAAAATCGAGTAAATGCAAGAAATATTAAGAAGAATCGAAAAGATTCAAATCAAATTTTAAACTTAACTTCTGTTAGAAACTTAGATTTTTAAAGAAATCAAACATAAACTTTAGAAACTTCAAAGGAATTCCGCAAGATTTTAAGGAGGTAAAACTATTTTTCTTAAAATTCCTGGGAAAGATTAAAAATATTATGAAACAATTTTTTCACATCTTGAATTCAGGAACATAATTCTTATTAGGTCTTCTTGTGCAATTTTGTTACACAATTTTTAAAATTATATGTTGGTTTAAATATCTAATTTCAAATTTGAGTAAGTTTGAGAGATATTCAGGAATTTTGAAAGGATTCAAATATAATTGAAACTGGTAAAGATTTTTCAAGAATTTTATAAGTTTCCACGAAAATGAAAAATTTATTTTATGTTCCTTGAAATAATTAAAATGATTTTTTATTTCGAAAAATTAATATCACGACATTATTTTAAAGCATTTCAAAATGTTCAAAAAGACCTCAAAAACTGTCGAAGTATTTGAAACATTGTAAAGTCAATTTTTTCTTAATTTTGCAATATAAAAAAATCAGGAAAAATTTGAATAATTTTCCAAGATTAGAAGACCTGACAAGATTAAAAAAAGAATTATTTTCCTAATTATCGTGCGAAAATTTTTCATGATTTTTCATTTTGAAAAATGTGCTTTAAAACAAAACTGGAATCTTTGTACAATTATCAGTTTTAAAAATTAAAATTCGAATGATTTTGTTAAAATTACTTTCAGCACATTTCTTCTCAAGCAGAATCACCGATTTTAATCGCAAGAGGTTCAATTATTTGCAAGCAGAATAAGTCATTACGTAAATTTTGAAAAGTCAAAAAAGATAAATTGGAATAAGTTGAAAGAGATTTTTAAAAAAGTTGATTTTAATTACACATACAATTTTTTGAATTATTTCTAAAAATTTGGATACATTAAAAATTGCAGTATTTAAAAATACACTTAACATTTAAGACTTTTATATTAAATTTTGATAAGATAAAATATATATATATATATATAAAATGAAAAAAATAATAATAAAAGTCAATAAACCAAAGACTTTCAGTTTATGGAAGATAATGAATAAACTCCTTGGGAAAAAATGTAAATAATTTTTTTGGAATGAATTTTAACAGAAAATGGAAAAAAGATTACAAATCATATATTATTATTTCCTAAAATGTTTAAAAAGTACGCAAAAATAATTTGAAGCAAAATGTTGTTATTTTTTCATATTAATTAACTTTAGAAAAATTAAGGAACTTTTAAACAGTACTTTTAAACATTTCAAAACATTTCAAAAGATTTTATATTTTCTCAAAGCATCTGAAAAACTTTAAAGGCATTTTTTAAAATTTTGCAGAATTAAAAAAAAATCAGGAAAAATTTAAATAATTTTAAAAAATTAGAGATTGGAAGGTCTGACGAGATTAGAAAAACAGAATTATTTTTCTAATAATCGTTTGAAAGTTTTTAATAATTTAAAAATATATATACTTAAAAAAATTCAAACAGATTTTAAACACATAAAAGGATTTTCTAAAATTTAAAAGAAGAGTACAGAAGATTTTAAAGCAAAATGCTTCAATTTGATAAGATTAAAAAGTTTAAAAAAAGTAAATAATCAAGTGAATTCAGGAAGTATTTAGTAGACTTAATGAAATTCAAAAAAATTTAAACTTTAGAAGTGTTTCAGAAACGCAAGATAAACTTTAGGAACTTTAAAAGAATCTCGAAAAATTTCCGGAGATTAAACAAAGTTTCTTAAAATGCTTGATAAAATTTAGAAGATTATAAGGAAATTTTTTTCTACGTTTTTAATGATTTTTTTAATTTTTGATAAAAACTCGAGAGAGTTATCAATACCTTGAAGAATTCAATTCAGAACGTTTTAAATAGATAAGAAATTTTCTTAATATTTTTTAAAAGGGTATAAAATAAAAATAAAATGTCTTTAAAATCTCCTAGGATCTTTTCTGACACATCTGACATATTCGAAAATCTTTTTTTTTAATTTTCTTAGGATTCTTATAATAATTATTCACATATAAATTTATAAACAAACTGATAATACTTATTTTACTGTATATGAAATCTTTATAAAATTGTTAATGCCTTAAAATACTTATCTCAAAATTACAAAATTTAGCTTTTACAATTTTATTTTTATTGTAAAATAATTGTAGTTGGAAATTGATTGATTAATAACTAATGAACATATTTTTAGATTATTTTTCCTTGATTCTGGCCGAGGGTCAAACATGCTACAAAAAACCGTCGTGAAATTTCAAATAAAAACTGTACTCCCTACACATCAATTTTTTTAATTAAAAATAATAATACTTTTATAAATATTGCCAAATTCTATTTAAATACGATACACATTGATTTTTATTTTAAAAAATCCTGTCAATATTTCGTGTTTTTTTAATTTTACGATATTTGTGTACCATGCTTGACTTTAGGAAAAGGATTTCAGGGATAAAATTATAAAAACTTATCCATTAGTTAGTAAAATACTATGAAGAATCGCTTTTCAAATTATAGTTGAAGATGAAGAAATAGATATTTCTCTTATCGTTTTTCATGCACTTCTCTGTTCAGAAAATCTCACAGATTTTTTAATGAAATTCCTTTCCACACTACATTCAAAGGAAAATTATACAATCTTTTTGTCAAAAAAGAACTTAGATGACTTTAAGTTTTTTTATTTTATTGCATTTAAAAAAATATTAGAAAACTTCGAGTCTTTTTGAAAAAAGTTTAGAACATTCCGAAGTTTGAATGGTATCAACGAATAATTGATAAATTTTGAGACATTTTTCCAAGTTTTTAAATATTTATAATACGTTTAAAACAAAATAAATTCCAAAATAATATTTTCAACTTACTACAATTTTCTTAAAATTTTAAAAAAGCATACAAGATGTAAAAAACTTGATTTATATAATCTTCTAAATTTTTCACAGGAATTTTAAGAAAAATAATTCGATTGTGTGGGTGTGTTTTTTAAAAAATATTTTTCAGTTGAAAATTCATTTTTTCCATCGAAAATGAAACTATTTTAAAATTAAATTTTTTTAAAAGAACAATTTTGGTTGATAATTTAACTGTTTTGTTGAGAATTTGATTTTTGTTGTTGTTGAAAAAACATTTTCTTATACTAAAAATTGAACTGTGTCATTTTGGTTGAATTTTTTTGTCAAATTTTTTGTCAAAAAATTTTCTTTTTCGGTAGAGAATTTTTCTTCTTGTTCAAAAATTAATCTATTTCAATCAAGAATTCATTTCTCTGGATGAAAATGAATTTTTTGGTGAAACTTGTTTTATTTTTGTATAAAATGGGTAAAAGTTCATCTATTTTTTTTGGAAATTAAACTATTTTTTTGAAAAATTGTTGGCTGTAAAATGATTTTTTAAACTGATAATGTAACCATTTTTAGTTGAAAATGTATATATTTTGTTGACAAAAATTTTTTTGTTTTAAAGTTGAATTTGAAAATTTTGAATTTCTGTTGTCAGTAGAAAGTTATTGGTTTAAAAATTAAATTATTTTTTTTCAAACTTAATGAAAATTTTACAAGTCCATTTTGGATGGAATACTTATTTTTTTTTTTTAGTTTAAAATTCGTTTCTATAGATCAAAATTGAACAATTTTGTTGACACTTCCTTTTGTTGAAAATTTTTCTTTTTAGTTATAAATTTATCTTCTTGATTGGCGAATTATTCATCTTTAAAAATTCATTTCTTTTAGATATAAAATTAATTTCGTTTGTTGAAAATTCGCATTTATTTGGGTTTAAAAATTAATTTTTTCAATTGCAAACTTGACTATAAACTACAATGCTTAAGTTAAAAAATGTATTTTTAAAAGTAATTTCTGAACTATTTTATCGAAAATTTGTTTTTTATTTGTTAAAAATCCATTGTTTACTAAAGTATGACTAAGGCATGCAGCACTAAATTTGAAACATTATAGACCCAGAAGTCTTGTCTCCTAGATCTATTTACATAAAGTCAATTATATTTGCCTCTTCGCAATAAGCCTAAGGGATCGTCCATATATTACGTAAGACATTTTTCTTTTGTTTATATCGCTGTGTCCTTTTCAACTTGATAAAAATATTATTTTCGTCTTTATTCAAACAACAGAAAAACGTCTTACGTATTATATGGACAATCCCTAATGGTTCTAAGGTAACTCGGGATTTCAAAACCTGAATAAATTTGAGGAGCAGCTAGTTGTCATTCGTGAGATAGGGAGAGCTCGAGTTCCTGCTCGTGTATTTTCGGCTTTACACGAGGCTGGTCTTCGCAGAATTTAACAGAGCCGACTCATCGACAGGCTACGTTTGAATGTGTCGCTCCTAGATGGGAGAGTGGTGGGGGCCGAAAAATTCCACGTTCTGGAGACACTGCCATGGGCCGACGGTCAATTCGCACCTGGGAAGATATCGCACAATGATATCGCAACATCTCGGTATTGAAAAAACGCAATATGATAACGTACGAGCAGGTTCCGAAGATTTTTAGGGTATTATAATAGACCAACATCTCTTGGATACTACTAGAACCCTCATACATATGATATAATAAAATAATAATATAATGTAAAATCTTGCAATGTAGGATATCACGATTTTACGCTATCATAATGTGATAATTACGATATATAGCGCAGAAATTACGGCATATATTGCAATTCTTGCGATATCGTTTTCTCCGTGTAACTTTTAAATTATCATCTTTAATTTCAAATCCACCAAAATGAAAAAAACTGTGTTAATTTGTGACACAATATCATAATTAAAAATGTGGAAATGTGATATTCAAAATTATTAATTGAATACTGCTACATATTCAAAACGTATCTTTTTTAATATATAATAAAGTGAATTTTAAATCCTGCCTAATTTAAAAATTCCAAAAAAGCATCGAACATTGAATATTTTCAAAGTATAGCTTCCCAATTTGTAAAGCCTTGTTCCAAATTAATCTATACCATTAAGAAAATACAACAATTTGCTTTAAAAAAAGCATGCGAGAACTAGGCATTTGAAATTCAATTACTTTAAATTTCCCATCAAATAATATGTTAAAGTGGATCACATATGCACTTTAAAATAAAAATCATAGTCATCTTTTCTTATATTTTGAATCAGATTTTTAATTTGTTATAAATAAATAAATATAACAAACAAAATTGCCATTTGATCTATGTTCAAATCCTCTAAGTTCTATAGAGTAACATTAGCAAAAGGTACTCCCATATTATATAATAAACATGTAAATTTATTATAAAAAATTATTTTTTCAACGAATGTTTTCTACGATTTTTTATAAGTTTGCGTTTTTTAAGTTATATTGCAAGAACTTTGGATAAAAACAATATAATGACGAAGAAATTTTTTCGTGAAATTATTATTGTTAACATTATAAATATGTTCAATAAAGAAATGTATTTATCGGACATTTTTCGACAAAAAAACACTGTTATAAACAATTATTCTAAATAAATTGTATCCATTTATAGGCCACGATCGAAAAATCCGTATTTTCACGTCACAAAGAACTTTAATTTACTAAGAAATTCCTTCTTGCTTCCAGAATAACAAAAATTTTGTTTTGTTTTAGAAGGTTACCATATGGAAGTCAAAAAAATTCTGTTTTAAATAAACAATTAAACTTCAAATTTCCTGCTGCTCCTAGAAAGTTACGATCTGGAAGCCACATAAATTCCGTAGTAGTATAAAAGTAAAACCTAAATTAATAGCAAAGAATAGAAAATAATAAAATTGATAAACTCAATACTCAATATAAGCACCTTCAACTTATGGTATTCCTAGAACTGCTGGACTCGTCAAATTAAAATAAATAGTTCAAAGACATATGATAGTATGAAGCAAAAAAAAAAACAAAAATTGGATAAACATAAATAAAGGATAACACAAACCTTTTTTCCTTCAGGGTAATTTTTCAAAAATACCAGCAATTAAAATTTGCAAAGTCTTATCATCTTAATATATTAGAATAAATTCATCAATAGAAAATTTCTCTCACATCAAGAAAATTTGCAATTTCTGCGATTGTAAATTGTGTAGTGAACACAGAGTGACTGTAAATAACTCATTGTTTCAGATGATACATTATGGTCAAGTTTGGATAGAGCTATGGTCGGTGCCCTAGGAAGTATTGGAATTGTCCCTAGGCATCATATTGTACTACCATATACCGACACTCCCAAGCAAATTCAGGATTCCTTAGGAGCTTTGAGCAGCATACCATGTAGAGGTAAACATTTAGAGATTAATTATTGTCATCAAAGGAAACCTAGGAAACTCCATAATCGCGTTATTATAGATTGGCTTTGTCCTCAGCACGGCATTATAATATTTGCGAATATTTGAAATTAAAATTTTAATTTATATTCGGAGGCGTATCAAAGTGTTATTAATAATCTTGCTAGTCGAAATTGAATTAAAAGAAAACAAAACAAAATAGAATACTTCCTTCTTTTCAAAAATCTCTCTCAAAGTGTTCGTCTAGAACGGCCTCTCTGTCGTTGCTTGCCTGAAAGAAACATTCTGACTTTGAATTGGCGCCTTATTTTATTACAGATTACAGTTATAGTTCTTTGAAGTGTTTCAATTTCCAGAATTTTTCAGATTTCCAGACTTTTTCAAATTTCCAAAATTTTTCAAATTTCCAGAATTTTTTCAATTTCTTGAATTTTTTCGATTTCCTGAAATTTCTGAACTACTTAAATTGCTTCAATTTCACGCATTTCTTCAATATTCTAAATTCCGGATATTTTTAAAAAATTGTGAACTCCTTGCAAATTTTAAATTCCTCAAATTCTTTAAATTTCTTGAACTGTCTGAAACTTTTGATTTGTCTGAATTCGCTAAAATCCATTAATAGTCTAATTTCTCTGAATTCCTTAAATATAACGAATTTCCTGAATATTTTTAATGTTTTGAATAGTTTTAACCCTTAATCTGAAATATCTGAATTCTCCGAATTTTTTAAAATCCTGAAATTCCTTAAATATTTAGAATTCTCTAAATTTCTGAAAATCTATGAAATTCATGAACCCTTTGGAATTCTGTGAATTCACTGTTATTTTTAAATATTCTAAGTTACCTGAATTCCTTGAATATTGAAAATTTCCTTAATATTCAGAATCCTCTGAGTTCCTTGAATTCTCCGAATTCCTTTCATTCTATAAGTGCTACAAAATCAATCAATCAATCAAAATCAATGTGAATTCAGAGTAATTCAAGTGAATTTAAAGTAATTCTAAAGAATTCAAAGTAATTCAAGTGAATTTAAATTAATTCAAGTGGATTCCAAATAATTTAAGTGTATTTAAAATAATTTTAAATACGCGTACGTGTAAAATGGAAACGCGAGGTAAACTCAAACAGCAGAATGGTTCCTTGATTTATTAAATAAGTAAATTTGAAAAACAGTTTTCATATATTTTAGCTTATTTTTTACTTTTTCATCCCAGAGGAATGTCAATGAGTCAATTCGGAATTTTTATACAATTTCAGAAAAGACTTTGAGAATAAAAGTTGGTATCAATAAAACTTTCTAAGAACGAAAACAGAATGATTTGTAACTTTTTGTTTGTGGCTGACCAAATTCGACTCGTTCCACTGTAATTCTCATATATTATTTCTTTTATACAATGATTATAATTTTGCACTCATAATAAAATATGTTGAATTTTTTCAATTAATTTAAATATATGAGACCTATACGAGTTGATTAAATTGAAATTTTCAAGACTAACCGTACAATAATGTGAAATAAATTGAGTCATAAATACTGGAAAGACTTCTCTTACGTAAAGTGGATCGGAACTACTCTCGTAATGTAACCTTGAATATGCAATTAAGCGTTTCATGAAAATGGCTAAAGTTCATTTCAGTTTTTAAATTTTAATTAAATTGTAATTATCATCTTCAAATAAACTTGAAATATTAGCTATGTTTTTTTTCGAAAACAAAAAATAAAAAACGATTTTCTAAAAAGGCGATATATGATTGTTTTAGATTTCATAGTAATATGAGGGATATTTCCTGTGATTTTCATCCTGCTTAGCTAGTTCTTTATATAGAACAACTTATTTGCTTATAAGGTAAAATAAATTTTTCAAATAGTCAATTATATTTTAACATTCATAGCTTTACGTTTATAAAATCTGAAATTAAAATATTTGCAAAATATTAAGTCACAGAATTAAAAAATATCAACTTCTTATCACAACTTCAATATCACTTCTTACTATATTTAATTCCTTTACATTTTACTATTTTTGCCTTTTCTTTTTCTTCTATTTTTCTAGAAAACAGAAAAGCCAAAACTATTTAATAAGCTTTTACATTGTTAAAGAATAAAAATATTAAATTCAGAAAAAATGTGGCCTTTTTAAGAAAATAGATTTTTTGTTTTTTCGAAATATGAACGATAAAAAATACGGGTATCATATTTTTATTAAAAAAACAATCTATTTCAGGCTCAAGGAATTCCGTGATATCAACGCGGTCGAACTTTCCGATTTCATATGAAATCACTGAAATGAGAGTTAAAAAATAATTGTTTCACTAAAACCAATTTCTTATCAAAACAAATTTTTTTTGTTTATGTTAGGAAGTACAACTATTTTAGGACCTGCAAGAAAAAACTTGCAGGATTTTCTTTCAAAAAAATCTATTTTTCTTCATTCATTTCTTTTTTTCGGAATATGCTAAGACTTTTCTTAAACTAAGAAAAAGAATTTATATTTTAGAGAAGCCCTATTATGGTTTTTTTTTAAATAGGTTTTTTGCAATATTTTGTAACGTGTTTTGCAAGATTTTTCATGATAAAATTCTTCCACTCTGAACGCTTTAAGATGCAGTTTATTTTTATTCTTAAAAATCTCTTTTTTTTAATAAAACGCACAATTACGATAGTTTTTTAAAAGACCAGGACTTTTTTTCTTCCATTCGGATAAAAATATATTAGCATATTCAAGAAACTAGCAAAAAATAGTACGGGACGTAATGGAGAAAAAGAAGAAAAACAGATTTTTCTGAAAAATGCGTTAAGCAATTTTGGTCTTTGTTGTCTTAAAATATTCGTATTGTGTACATTCTAAAACATTTAATTGCACATTTATATCTTTTGATGAGAAAATGATTACCTATTTGTTCCAACTTAAAAAAACACTTGTAGGTCCCTACAATTATTTTTATACAAAAAAATGCAATGTAATTAAGTTTTCAAATTTTCATTTCTCCAATTTTAGCGGTCCCATGATGTACGATAGGGTGCAAAAAAAGTATATTTTAAGTTTTGCAAATTCTATCCCCTAAAATTCTTCCTTTTGGTCAAATCATACTACAGAATTTTTTCTTAATTCCTAAAAGCTTCCGCTAGGTATTTTTGGGTCTTCAAATAAATTTTCTCATGTTAGTTGTCAATTTTTGAAAGATAATAATTTGGGGCTAACACATTCTTTCCAGAAAATGAAAAATAGGACTTTTATGTCAAACTCATGCTAAATACCCAAGTTTTTTCAACTTTTTTGCTCTCATTATTTTTATTAAACAAGGGAAAGTTTTCACGTACTTTAGAGTACATTTTTTTCTGTTAAATCGTGTAAAGTTTATATTTTTCGGGATAAATGATACAGTTGATGAATTTAAAGAACAAAATTTATTTTTTAATATCTTTGTTAATTAGTTAAACAATTTCTATTCGCTTGAACAAATTTTGTTCTATAAATCGTAACAACCTAACATGTTTTGGAAATAATGACATAATTAACAGATTTTGATAACAATAAATCTTTGAAAAATATTTGGCAATCATTTAAACGATTTTCATTTGTTTCAACAATTTTTTTTTAAACTGCGAATTTAAAGAAAATTACCACTTTTTGAAAATAATATCGCTGTTAGTGAATCTTAAGTGTGATATTCTTTGTGAAAAAAGTGTACAATTATTTTTAAAAAAATTACACAGGCCAACAATTCTCAGAACCAGAGACCAGACCTACTATACCCGAAGGTTTTTGCTGCGCTGAATCCGAATCTGACCTCAGAAAAATTCCATCACCCTCAGTTTTCGAGATATTCTAACCTAAAAGGGTCGAAAACCCGTTATTTTGATGTGTTCGAGGCCCCGTAACATCGCGAAAATTTTTTTTTCACAATCTGACAATGGCATCGTAAAGAACTACTCTTTACCTTCAAAATGCGATGCCTAACTTTTTGATAAGATTTTTCATAGCCGAGATATGGCGGATTCAAATATGAAAAATTTCACCCCCAAGCCCGGTAACTTTCGAGCCCATAACTGCCCATAATGCTATGTAACCTCAAATATAGCAAAAAACGGTGTTTTTTGCACTTTTAGGTTACAATATCTCGAAAACTGAGGGTGATGGAATTTTTCTGAGGTCGGATTCGGATTCAGCGCAGCAAAAACCTTCGTGTATACTAGGTCTGGTCTCTGGTTCCGGACCTTTGTCAAATTTTGTCGGCCTGTGTTATTTGCTTCCGAAAATTCTAAATTTTAACGATTACGTGAAAAATTATATAAATAGAAACTGTTTAAGCAAATATAAAATATGTTCAACAAAAATTAGTACTCTTGACAATTGTTTACATGCAAAAATAATAATTTTTCATGATTTACTGGATAAAAAATATTGTTCACACAATTGATAATTGTTTTCATAATTAAAAATGATGTGAAATATACTTGAAAATCTAACTTGCCGAATAAAAATAATTATTTTTAAAGAATTTTTTTAAATGCCGTCTTTAGCATGAATTTGAGATAAAAATGCTATTTGTATTTTTTGGGATATCCTTCGGGCACAATGAGAGGAGGTTGGGTATATCAAAATTAAAAGTTATCGAGTAGAAATTATTTCTCGAACCTTCCTTAAGACTTGTCTGAACTTTAATTTGCGAAAATTTAATAACAAGTACATATTTTTTCTGTTTGCTCAGGTTAATTTTAATCAGTTTGGCGAAACTAGTGGTTATCGATACTATTTATTCATAATTATCATTTTATCAAACAATAATTTATTTTACTTTTTATCTTATTTTTCCTGGAAAAATTCCAGAGTGTGTCTATATTCATTGATTCTGATTACAGTGATAGTTTTTTGTCTGCCGCTGGAGGGGGACTACACGAGTCGCATACTGGTCGAGATGGACGCGGTTCTTCAAGAGGCCCGAGTACCGCATCCCGTAATCCTGATAATCCATCCAAAAAATTCGGAGTTCTTCATCCCGCAGAATATTTCGGTGTCTTCCTCCACCCTTCCTACCCTTGTACCGTTCACGAGATCTCAGTCTTCCAATTTTTCTACCCTGAATGCATCCCACGCTCGTTCGAACGCACCACAAGAACAGAAGGGTAGAGAGTCATCAAGCCGTTTTACACCACCCTTAAATCTCAGCAAGACCATGCTGACAAATCTACTGGCTATCGTTCCCATCGAGCAAACGTAAAAATCATATTTCTTATCTTCTTTTAAAAACCGACCTATTCGCTTAAACTGGCCCTAGCGGATTTCGCGAACGGAACGATTACGTAACTGCCTGACCGTAAAGTGCCTACATACTGAATGTTCCGTTCATAGTCCAGACGCCTCGGAAATTTTCCGGTTTTTTCCCAGTTTGCAAAAATTTTTCATGGTCAATAAGATAAACAAATTTCATCTCCAGAGCTAAAAAAATTCCATTTGAAGTAATAAAAAAATATATTACAAATTAAAGCATTCAAAGTGGAACACTTGATTTTTTTGTTTTTAAATAAAAAAATGTTATACACAAATGCTCAATAATTTACAAGTATAAAATGAAAGTTTGGTACTAACACTTTTAAATTAAACAATTTAAAATGAAATGCAGATATACTGCAAAATTTAGAATTTTTATCTTTTATAAACTATAGAGTTCAAAGATTCAAATTCAGTTCCAAAAATATAAATTGGCGTTATGATTTTCACTGTTTTAAGTTGAACATACAATCAATGAACTTTCAGATTTTCAAAATTAGATTTTTTGAAGAAAGTTAAAGTTAGAAACATTAAAAATTCAAAAATTAACATTATTTATTGCAACACTTCTAAAATTAGAAGTTAAATTATTTTAAAGACTAAAACATCCTTGAAAACCTTCAACATTTTGTTTAAAAATTCAGAGAAATATAGAATTTAATTGAAACTTTTTCAAATTTTAGATAATTTTTTCAGAATTTATAAATATCTTTCAAAACTAATGACTTATTTTATACAATTTTTAGAAAATCTTGCTTATTATTTATAGAAAAAACTAGAGTCACTTTAAGTTTTAAAAAGTTTCAAAATTAATGTAAAATTTAAAATGATTTTAAATAATTTAAACGAGCTGTATGTTCTGACAACATTCGCCTATTCGTATCGAAATTTTTGAGCATTTGCTGCAGCCTCATTTAAAACAAAATGTAGATTTGTGCAAATTTCAAATACAAATTTTAGAAGCTTTTTAAGAATTCCAAAAGGCTTCAAAATAAAAAATAAAACATTTTTTGAACATTCCAAGGAAAATGTAAAAAGGATTTCTTATGTTAAAAAATATTATAAGAAAATATTTTCAAAGATTTCCACAATTTTCAAAACAGAATTTGAAATATTTCAAAGGAATTTTTTTAAGTTACCAACATTTTTTGAACATGACAAGCAAAATTTGATTTATTTAAAAAGATATTTTTTAATTGTTCTTACAATTCAGAGTAAATTTTATAAATGTAAAAAAAATTCCTTCGAATATTTCACCTGTTTTTATCCTTTTGAAGACTTTCATAATTCTTAAACATATTCTAAATTTTTAATTTGAAATCTGCAAAAATATACCGAAACTTCGGCACTAATAGCCGAATTATGTAGATACACACACTTCCTTTAAATGACTTCCAATTTTTTCTACAAAAATGAAAATTAAAAAAATTGAGACATTCCTGAGGTAAAAAGAATGTCTTACTTCTTTTAAAAAAGTAAGACATTCCAAAAGGATTCCACGCCTATGGGGTCCGAACCAGCCAGCCAGATGAGCGCTTCCAAGTTTACAATGTCACTTATCGAGCCCATTGTCGAATTCTTAAAAAAAGTGAAGTTTATAACTACTAAATGTATAAAAATTAAGAAATTTAAATTCTATGACTGAATTTTCAATAATATTTAAAATTGTTTAAGCTTCGTGCCAAGTTTCCAGTGCATATAGAACTGTAGATAAATAATTGAAATTTAGATTGTTCTACAGGTTACAATTTTTGTATAAACAATTTTGTCTTAACATCATTGTTTTAGTGGTACTTTAGAGAATTATCATGCTAAATTTCAAACATTCATAACTTTTTGTAGAAAAGTTATTAGTATTTGAAACCCCGTAATTGATTATTCATGCGTCGTTGCTTAAATTTATACAATTTCACTATAATTTCCCAGGAACTTTGTGTCTGGGAAGAGCAACAATATATTTGAGCAAAAATATTGTCTCTAACGTGTATTTAATTTACTACAAATTACTATTTATTATCACACCGCAGAATTTCACCCAATAAAACTCAATTTTGCCAGGAAAGTATTAACTTTAGAGAAATAGTTTTTAATATAGAAAGTGTGTATTTTAGCTGTTGTTTTCATAAATTAAAAAAATATTTCTCTCTTAGATCATATTTTTGGAGATATGGCAGATAGAATTTTTTTCCAATTTTTCCGCCTATTAGTTGCTATTGCGCAATAAATATTCATCGGAGGGCAAATTTGTTTCAACGTTTTTTATTCGTCCTGTGATAAGCTAATAAAGTGCACAAAAAAAATCGAAATAAGTTTAATGGAAAATCATTAATCGGGAGTAATTAAAAAATTGATTAATTGCGAATATCTCGAGAACGCAGAATCTGCCGAAAACGTACCACGCCGATTCGGAATCAGGTGATCATTCTGCATTCGAATCACTGAAAATATTTTGGCGACATATAAGATCCGACAGGACTGGGTATGGCGTCTGGACTATTACTGGATCCACTAAGCGACATGTATTTATCCTTTTTCACATTAATTTGCAATTTCACATAGGACGCAACACTCTTCTTTTTTTCCCCGAGCAGGCTGAGTAAATGAAACGGATAAGCAATTGCGTGAACCGTAAAGTGTCCACGTAATGACCGTTCCGTTTACTGGAAACTCTAAGGTATATTTTCATCCTTCTTGACATTTATTCACAATTTCCTGCAGAACTCAACACTTCTATAGTGCCTGTATAGTTAATGTTACGTTAATTTGGCCCGCTAAGTTATATATTCGTCCTTTTTCATATTTATTTACAATTTCACACAGAACTTAATACTATTTTTATCTTTTTCCTAGCGGACCAAGTGAAAGGCACGGTCACGCAATTGTGTGACGTTTAAGTGTCCACATTATGATTGTTCGCTTCACTTGGGTCGCTGATGCATATTTTTATAATTTTTCACATTAATTCACAATTTGCGACATTACTCAACACTATTAGTGTTTTTTCCCTAGCGGATTGGGTAAACGGAATGATTACATAATTGCGTGATCATAAAGTATCCACATAGTGACTGTTTTCTTCATATGTGCCGCTAGGGCATATTTTCATCATTCTTTAGATTCATTGACAATCTCACATAGAATGAAAAATTCTTTTTCCCTTTTTATAGATTTACTTCTATGTATTTGTATTTATTTCTTAAACGATTTAGAATTGAAAACTAAGGTCGGCAACTCGACATGCAACATTGTGCATCGAGTGGTCGCACACAGTTTTAAATTTGTAATTTTTGAATACGAAAATAAATACCAATACATAAACAAGAATGTGTCAACTGATGAAAAAAGTATTGAGTTCTAGGTAAAATTGTGAATAAATATGAAAGAGGATGAAAATATGCCCCACTAAAGCAAATAAAACGGGGTGATTTTTAACGATAATAGGGGAATAAAAGCGAAATAAATTCTTTTGAATGAAATTAATGTGTTTTTAACATGTTAAATTTAATATAAAACGCTAAAGATTTCAAGTTAAAATGTATTGCATTTCCAACGAAATAGTTGCATTTTTAAATAAAAATAATTATTCTCTGATAGAAGATATTAGTTTTCAACACAAAACAGATGAGTCTTCAAGGTAAAAATTCGAATTTTTTATAAATCAGTTGACTTTTAAACCTTTTGAAAATTAATTTTCAGCCAAGAAAGATCTTTTTTCATTAAAAAATTCAATTTTCGAGAACAAAATTGCAACCGAATAGTTAATAGTTTAAAAAAAACACAGCAATTTTTATCAAAATAGTTGAACTTTTAACCATAAAGTTAGATTTTTTTAACAAAGTAATTTACTACCAAAAAAATTAATTTTAAGTCGACAATTATATTTTCAACAACGGAAAATTAATTTTTAATCAGCCCTCTACATTTTAGGCCAAATAGTTTAATTTTCAAGTAGAAGGACGAATTTTCTTGAAAAAAAATCGAATTAAAAAAAAAGCAATTAAATTTTCGGCCACAAAGATAACTTTTGAACAAAGCAGTAGATTTCTAAAGAAAATTTTTAAATTATCAACAAAATATTTTTCTTTTTAAATACGGTGATGAATCTCGTTATGAATTTTTAACAAAGTAGACTATGATTACATTTTGGTTTCGAAATTCATCTCTTCTGGTTAAAAATTTATATATATATTATAGAAAAAATGATCTATTGTAGAAGAAAATTTAACTTTTTTTCGTTAAAACTTGATCCTTTTTGTTAAAAATTCAAATGTTTTGATCAAAAAATTCTTCTTTTCTGTCGTTAATTTAGCTGTTTTATAGAAAATATATTTTCTTAATTAGAAAATTAGTCCTTTTGGATTTGAAATTCGTTTTTTTTGTAGAAAATTCGAAACATTGTCGTTTTTTGTAAAAAGTAAATTATTTTTTATTTAAAAGTCTACTATTATACGTATTTTATAGAATTAATTTTTTTTTGTTAAAAAATCTAATGTTTGTTTAACAATTTTATTATTTTGTTGAAAAGGGGGAGGGTCGGTAAGGCCGGTTTTTGGCCTAATTTATTTTTGGACCAAAAAATCTGAAAAAATCATGGTAGTATCTTATAAGTATCC
>NC_046662.1:31964744-31999948 GCF_010883055.1 Belonocnema kinseyi | reverse complement strand
GCGTGCAATCGACTCGGGATACTTATAAGATACTACCATGATTTTTTCTGATTTTTTGGTCCAAAAATAAATTAGGCCAAAAACCGGCCTTACCGACCCTCCTCCTTTAATTAGTTTCTTATTGTCATTCTTTTGTCTAAAACGTAAACTGTTTTGTTGATCATTTATCGTTTTGTATAGAAAATTTGTCTTTTCTTTAAAAAGTCGTCTTTTTCGCTTTAAATTTCAATATTTTTAATTTAAAAGTCTACTATTATATTTTCAGTTAAGAATTTATTTCTTTTAGTTAAAAGTTTTACTATCTGACTGAAAATTTTATTATGTTATTAAAAATTTGAATTATTTTTCAGGAATTTATGCTTTAGGGACAATAATTCAACTGATTTGTTAAACATTCGGATTTTTTACAGATAATTTTTCCTTGAATTAAAATATTTCTTTTTTGGAGGAAATGTGATCTTTATTTCGTTAAAAATTTTACTATTTGCTTGAAAAATAAACTATTTCGTTTAAAATGCAACTATTTTCTTGAAAAGTCCTCTTATTTGTTCAAAAATGTTACTTTTTCAGAAGCATTTATATTTTGTTCGAAATTTCAACTGTTTGGTTATAAATGAAACCATTTAATTCAGTTTTAAGAGTTGATCAATGAGCAGTATTACGGAATTTTCCCTAACGTTGGCCTTGAATGAGCCTGAAAGTGATTGGTCGTGCGGAAAATTCCGAAATGGAATTTGTTAAAAAACCCATACATTTCGACATTAAATCTTTTGAATATTTCACCTTTAATTATGCTTGGAAAAAGTGTCTGAGCAATTATTCTTCTATTTTCTTGAGAAAACGTCTTATTTCTCTTTATCTTTAAGAGCATTTAAGGCTGTAAAATCTGAAATCACTTTTAGGATAATTTACATGATATATTTCACCTTGGAGTTCTAAAATCTTTATTTCTTGTTAAGTTTATATAATACACGAATTAGTATTATATAATTATTATTATAAATGTTTAGAAGTCGATCGGGAAAAATGTAATTTTTCACCAGGAAATAGTCTGGGATTTTTTAAAACTTTGAGTGACCACTCTGCCAAACCTGACTCACTTAAATTGTTTAAACTAGGAAAACTCTCCAGAAATGGCTTTTTAATTAAAAATACAATTTTTAATTTCAGATACGATGTGGAGAGGATATTTAGTGGTGACTCAATTTATACAGTACCGAACACATTGGCACACTTGGAGGAATCCTTGGATATTGTCACACGAAACGAGAGTCTTAATTCCCTAAATAACAAAAGATTCACCTACACTTTGTTGCTTCAACGAGCAAATAGTTGGCAGCCCATTGCCACTGTAGTTGAACAGAGAGGACACCTCATAGTTAGGGAATTAGTTGAAAATACATTCACCGATGAAGAGATCCCTGAACTTTGTGAAAATCCAGGCGACTGCTCCCGTGAGTAATCAATAAAACGATTTGCACCATATAAGCCATCTCTAAGCCCCATTTAAACTAACACTTTTATCTTCACTGTAATTAGATCCAAATACATGGTTTCAAATGATTAATAAAAAATCATCTATTTCACTTCGCTTTTTGTAAGCTTATGTCAAACTTACCAATTTCTAATTAGTTTATTCCTTATTATAATTTTTTTATTCACAGTGTTTGCAAGTAACGCGCTACTTGAAATTCATTGATAAATATCCCTTTTCTTCCCCTCTTCAACACACCTCTCAGACCTTCCCCTTATACTCTTACCGATCCCTTCCCTTTTATAACTCCTTACCTTTTATTACCACTTTGTTTCTACTCCTTTGTTCCATCGTCCTTATTCACCTCTTCCTTATCGCTCCCATCTAGATTAACTTCAAACCCTTCTAAACTCATATTCTCTCTTATTGCCCTCTTTACAATCTCCTTCCGATCATACTTGCTGGCCCCTCTCCTTATTCTATTATCGTTTATTCTTTTTTAAGCACTCTTTACCTTTGCTTGACACTTTCTTTCTACCCTTTCACCTCTTGAAGTTTTTTATTCCCCTCTTCACCACCCCCTTCCTTTCCTAGACCATCTTACCCCTTCTCATTCCATCGCTGCTCCCTAGTTCCCCTTTCGATTAACACACCCTTTCATCCCCTCTCCCTTTATATTCTTTCATTCACATCTCTCCTTTTCTATCCTTTTCTCTTTCAGACTCCTTTTCTTTTCCTTTTTTCACCTGCTTACTTTAAATCTTTCGATGATATATTCACCATTCCTTAATATCTTTTTCTCAACCTCTAAGACCATTTTCTTCACTTCAATCTCTTCCCTTATCTTGTCTTATCTTCCCCTTCCAACTATTTTCAGCTCGGGCTAGGAAATCTTAATAAGTAAATATAACGTGTTACTTTTGAGAAATAAGATGTCGAAATTTGTGTTTACGTAATTTATTAAAAATTCTGAATTTTTAAGATTTTTTAGCTTACAAAGTTACACGAAAATTTTGTTTTGATTCTACTTCTGATTTTGGTAAGTCTTCTCGAAGACTGATCCACATTGAGATTTTTAACTTCTCTACATTTAAATCTAAATCTATGATTTCAAATGATCAAAGCTTTTATTTTCTCCTTTTGCCAGTCCTTTTTCCAGTGCCCGTAAGTAACTTGCTCCATGAAATTCATTAATGAAACCCCACATCTTACCCTCTTTAACATAACCTTAACTCTATACACTTCCTAACCCCTCCTCTTATAATCTTACCGCTCCTTTCCCTCTCATGACAACTTACTTTTCATAAAAATTCCCTCTTATTCTCCTCTTTAACTAATCCTTTCCACTTTGCTCCTCCCAGGCCCTCGCCTTATACTTATTTCGCTCATTCCCTGCTAATTACTCCTCACGTTTTATCGACACTTTGTTTCTATTCCTCTGTTCCATCGCCATTCTTCTTCATCTCTTCCCAACCACCTCTCACCTTTTTCCATCTCATCGGTCCTTCCAATATGCCACTCAACTCGTTAAGCTCAAATTTCCTCTTAATGTTCTCTCTAGCAACCACTTTCCATTGTACTCACGAGGCCTTCACCTTACAGTTACACTATTGTTATCGCTCTCTCCCATTTAATCACCCACGACTTTTAATTGCCACTTCCTTTCCACCTTTAACCTCAATGACCCTCCTTCCTCCCCTATTCACAGCCCACTTTATTTCCTTGATTTCCAACCCTCTCCACACTTAATAACATTTAAACCTAGTTGTCACCTGGATAAGTTTTCTCTAAGTCTCATCTGCAATGACACTTTGATCTTTTTAACCTACCTTTCGTCTCTACTTTCTTTCTACCTCTTCGTCCAATCGCCGTTTTTCTGCTCCTTATCATAAACCCCTCTTACCCTTTCCTATCTGATTGCTCCTACTCTCGTACCCTCTCCGTGTAAAATACCCTCTTATTCCCCTTTTCATTATCCATCATACTCTTATCGCTTCCTTCTCTCTCACCGCTCCTTACTTTTCATCGCTATGACCCTTCCTATCCACCTCCCTTCTTCTTTCCCTTTACAGAAGCCCTCTTTTTTTCTGCTTTTCCTTACCCTTTCCTATAAAATCACACTCTTCTCTCAACTTAAAGCTTCATGTGTCCAAATCCCTTTTGCTTATTCCCTTCGACATACTGTTTCCTTTCCTTTCACACTCCATATTCTATACTCATTGACGCCCATCCCTTCATTTCTAACCTCTCCTATTTCAGCTTTCCTTTTTCTCCTTTTTCCACTGACTTGCTTCCAATCATCAGCTTATCTATTTTCCATCCTTTAGTATTTTCCCCTCGGCCACTCCGAACACTTTTTCCTCTGCAATATTTCCCTATGCAATATTTCCCCTTATTACATTTTTTCTTAACCCTCCAACTACTTTATCTTTACGTTTTTTATTAAAATTTCGTAATTTGTGCTATGTTTTACTTTTTAAATTTATACAATTAATTTGGTTTTAAACTTACATATCATCTGGATAGTTTTTAATTTTATATTACATTTTACTATTACTAAATTATTATTTTGCTTTCTCGTAGAAAAAGCTTTGTACTCGTAACAATTTAAAATATTTGCAAATGTTTCAATTCAACGTTTCGCAGTAGGAAAATCTTTAATAAAACATTCTAGGAAATTTGCCGGATTTAAATTCATTCACACTAGTGTGTTTGAAAATAACTTTTTAAGAGGGCAATGGTCTTCCTAATTTAATTTCAAATTAAAAGACGAAAATTGTGTTTTATCTTGACATTTTAATTTGAATTGAGTAATTTAAATTTCCCATCTGAAATAATTAGGAAAACAATTTTTTTGACTGTTTGGAATAATTTGTCTGGATTTGGGCGAATGTCACGGGAAAGTTACAGGACTTTTAGAGGACTTTCTGGCAAATAATTTTTTTTATCGATCATATGCACATGAAACTTCTAAAAACACTTTTTTTTAAAAAATTATTATTCCGCATTTTCGGTTAGTCTAGGTTGCCTTTTGTTATATTACGTATCATTATATATCAATTATTATTATGTATCAATTATATCATTATATGGAAAGGAGGAAGGTTATGGTTGTTTCATTAACATAATTCAAAGTTGATACAAGAATAAAGAAATATTCCTTGATTCAATACTAATTGATTCAGCTATAATATTATTCCATTTTGTTAAAGAGTAGGGGAGTATGGTCATTTATAATATTTTAAAAATCTAGGTTTTTTTACAGAAAACCTCTTTTTTTTAATACAGCTAGAAAAATAAAAGTTTTCTTGAAAATGCATTGTCCTCATGCTTGTTTTGTTTTTAACCTCCTGAATATCACTTTAAATAAACAGAATTCTTTTCTCTGCAGGATTAGGAGATGGAAGTCCTATAAGCATAGCTTTTGCTACAAAAGGATTCCTGTTGTGACAAAGGAAATTGTTTTAACCGAAAATTTAACGAAAAATTCTATTTGTGTTAGAAAAGATCCCTTTGATACAAGAGGACATAGTTGTGATTATAATTTAAAGTTGATGTAAAAATAGAAAACATTCCTTGGTTCGATAAAAATTGATTGACCTACTTTTGGTTTTAGCTACTTTATATTTACTTTTTATTTATATTCAATTAATCAGAATGAGAAAGCAAAGTGCTTATCCATAAATTACAGAACACATTATTTAACCACTCCCTACCCCATGTATTATTTTGTAACAAAGTGGTTCAGAGCCCCTATTCTTCCCCGCCTATTATATGTAATTTTACCCAAAAAAATTCAGGGATATCTTGTTTTATACAATTTAGTCAGTTAATACCTGAGACATCTGAATTATACCACTAATTTTTTTTAAAGGTTAATGAGTGTGCGTAATAGAGGATTATACGTAAATAAAACAATTAATAAACAGTACTCAATAACCTCTAAAGAAATATTCTTTAAAATAAATATGTTATATACTTCAACAATTTTAAGAATTAACGAAAAATAAATCAAGGCTGTCATTTCCACCTTTACAATTGATGAATTTTGAATTATTAAAAATATATTGAATCACACTGTTCTAATGTTAAATGCTGAAACTATGAATAAAATAAATTGTATTTAAATTGGAAATTATGAAATAAGTAAGTGACATAATTAAAAATTGTTTTATTTTCATGATTTAATTTTTTAAATTGAGGTGTCCGAAACAAAAAGGACACATAAAGAGAATAAAGTTAACCCGCCGGCTGAGTATTGTTCAGCTCAAATGATTATAGCCACAATACTTAGTCAATACTCAGAAAATAATTAGTCGGTGGAATGAATTTACGTGCTCTTTCTGCTTCGGGTCCCTTAGTTGTTTCAATTTGGAAAATTAGGAAGAATTTTCCATGGTAAAATTTCAAAATTAAACTACATCCAAAAAGGTTCAAAATGTAAGTTTAAACTATGAACACTCCAAACTAATTAATTGTTAATTGTAACTTTCGATCTTCAAAATCAACAAAATTAAACGATACTACATTAATACGTCTTTAAACTTAAACTATCTTAATTTCAAGTCTATAAAATTGAATTAATTTCCATTTTTAATATTCAGAATTTCAACATTTCTAAAAAAAAGTCTTGAAAATTCAATCATTTTCTGTTTTACACAATAAATAATAAAGAATTTTCAATTTTTACTCTTAAAAATGTAAAAATTTCGCATTGTAAATATTAAAAATTGAACTACATATTCATTGTATACAAAGACTTTTTAAATTACATCATTTCAACTATAAACTTTTCAAAATAATAAATCTTTAATTATGAATTTTTAAAACCCAGGATATCTGGATTGCAATCAATTTAAATTAAAGAAACTTCAATTAAATGAATTTAAAATAGAATTCATGAAAAAATCTGTCCGCTACGCAGGCACATTGTATTGGCGCGCTACGCGCGCGGCTCTCTTCGCTCGGAAGTTTGAGCGCGCCTAGACCGCGCGACTGTTGGTTCTCGCGCTTCGCGCTCGATGTTGTATTTATCTCACGCTTCGCGCTCGATGATGTATTTACCTCGTGCTACGCGCTCGGTCTTTATATTTTCGCACATTCTTGCGCAACCATTTTAAAATTAAGACTCAAAACACCCACCACTGTAATTTTGTGATTGTGAATTCTCTTTCGTTAAAAAAGCTTAGTTTGAGAATTCGAGCGCACCTACGGCACGCGACTGAGGGCAATCGCACTCCGCGCACAATCTTTGCATTTCTTTCGCATTCGGGCACAAACCTTTTAAAATCAAAGATGAACGGGCCGACAACTGTAATTTTGTGATTTTGAGCTATCTTTTGTTAAATTTCTTTTAGCTTTAACGAACACATCCTAATCACATATCTCGTGCTTCGCACTCGATATTGTCCAACCTGTAAACTTTTCTACATTATACACAACACGTTTATATCAATTATAATACATTTTTATGTAACTCTGCCAGGGATTACTTAATAAAAATTGCAAAATAAAAATAAAATTGTATTTATCATGATTATTTTTATATTGGTTTCTTATTTTGCTTTAAATTGTATTCCAAGCTGCTCTGAACTACGTATTATTTCAATTAATATATATCATTACAATTCATAATATGCATAAAAATTGAATCATACTAATTCTTATTTCCTTGTTTTCATAACATTTTTATTTTTAATGTTGTTTTTTACGATTAAATAAATACTACTGCGCATCTGCATAGGGTCTAAGACAGGAACTTTTATATGGTCCTATATAGGATCCTATGTTCTCTTTCGTCTTTTCTGTGCTTTTTCCAAAAAGCTAATTTTTAAATTTTTAATCTTATGTTTTACGATTAAAAGGAAATCTACTCGTCCTAACGAAAAATAATTAATAATAAATTCATAGATCTTTTTAGGCGAACAACTTTTGTCCGGTAATTTAAGTTCAAATATTTTTATTTAGAATGTTATTTTTTACGACTAAAGCAAAAACTAACTGTCCTATCAAAAATTATAGCTCTTTTTTGGATGGACAAGTTTTGTCTCATTTTTTCTCGTAGATTATATCGAAAAGTGATACATTCTTAATTTATAGTTCTTTCCAGGAAGCGCAATTTGAGCTTCTTCATTTTTTTCGTATCTAGCATAGTTCGGCCAAAAAATGGAATTTTGGGATTTTTCTTTATTTTTGGTACGATCAAATTTGTAGTGTTAAATTTTGCGACCAAATTAAACAAGTTGTTATCATAATCCTGTAGGGCTTTCAAAAAGGAACGTTTTTCTTTTCCAGACTTTTTTTCGTCTCATGCGTTTTTTGGCTTAAATCGTTCATTTTAGTTTGTTTTTCTGGATTTTGAAAATGCTATAACTCTAGTAATTTTTTATTTTTCAAAAAAAGTCATTCGAATAAATTGTTACATTTTTTTAATTCTATAAATAAACGCATAGAGAATTTTCGAATTTTTAAAAAAGTGGTCTTCAAAATATTCAAAATGTGCTCACTTCTTGAATTTTTATCAAAAATGGCTGGATAACGAACTTGAACTTTAGTTTAGCACACTAAACGAGTGTACCAAAGGGCAATCCAATAGATTAATTTTTTTAAAAGTTATCGTGTTCACAGCCAGACAGACATACATACAGGCATATGGACATACAGGCAGACACATTCGTAAAAACCTGTTTTTCGGATTCAGGGGGTCTTGAAACGTGGATATTTGACAAAAATTGGGGGAGGGGGTCAAATTTTGCACAAATCTAATACCTTCTCTGATGAGAATATAAAAAGTTGAAAATTATATATGTTGAGAAAAAAATTCTTAAAAATATAATACAGTGAAACTCTTTAATAGCCTCCCTTCTATAGCTCTTCCGAAAATTGACGCCGAGTCGCATGTAAGTGTAACAGGCCTGTGCGGGGTGCGCGGGATCTGCGGCTGTCGCTGAGGCGAGCACTGAGGCGTGAACAAACACAGAGCCGGCTATATTGAGTTAGTTCCCACCCACCGTCAGCCCCGAAATTGGTGCTATAGAAGAGTTTCACTGTAAATGTCAATTTTATAATTTAAAAATGCAAGTGTTAACAATTATAACTCTTTAAAATTGTAGAACATTAAATACTACATCGTAAAAAAGGTGTTTTATTCTACAAATTACCAATTACAAATTCTGCAGTTTCGATGATTCATATTTAAAATTTCTTTATTCTGGAAGATTCAGAAATAAAAAGCTATTGACTTTAGATCTTTTGAATTATCAAATTTTATCAAATTAATTTATACATCTTTAAAATTGAAGAATTTTTAGTAGCAAATATAGATAGTTTCATCAATTTTAAGTTTAAATCATTAAGATCGAATTATTTTTCATTTTAAATCTCCTAACCTAAACTATTTTTTTAAAAGTGTTCAAAATTGCATCAATCTCTATTCGTTTAATAATTTCAAACTATAAATATTCGAAATACTGAATTTTCAATTAAAAATGTTTAAAATTGATACTTTAAAAATATTTTAATCAACAAAACATTTAAATTTCGATCTTGAAGATTAAATAAAAATAAAAATAAAAATGTTTAAATTCACCTCTAAAGGTTATACACGTTTAAAGTATTTAAATTAAAAATTCTCTGTGATTTTTATAGATTACATTTAAAATATTGGTGTATTGGAATGGTAGCTTCTAATGTGTCCCCTGTGGGTTTATATTTTTCTTGCACTTTCTTCTCCATTCCTTTAATACCCCCCACACACTTACTTGGTGGTGGAAGGAGGACACCTACAGTTTAAGATGGGTTCCGAACCACCAAGAGCAACAGCTTTAAGTACTCAGAGAAAACCTTTTTCTCTAGAGGTACTGCTCCCCCCACGATTCTCCGAAGATGAACAAACTCTCTTGCTAGGCTAGTGTTCACCGCATGGGCCGCCGAGACTATTTCAGAGTGCGAGGCGGGAATCGAACCCGCAAGCCGAAGGAGTGGGTCCAAAGCCTACGCTTTAGCCCCCACGACCATCGTCCCACTTAATTTTGGGTTATTAGTAAGATTTAAAATTGAAAACTCTTGACTTTTGACATGCTTACAATTGCAGCGCTTTCAATTGTGAATCTTCAAAATTGCCCGATTCGAAATATAGGCCCTACTTTGACGCTCCAAGTGGAAGTATTGTACCTACTTTGCGGCTGTTCATTCTACTAACTCCTACGTAGCCACTCCTAAAGATATTTTCATTCTCTTTTGCTTCTGTATAAGCTTCAGCCCCTACATCGAAGTTCTTGCCTCTATATTCTTGAGTTTTACTTACGTCTTCTTTAAAGCTCCAGAATCTCCGTAGAATTTTTTGATTCTCTTTTAGCGCTCTTAAATTTAAAACGCACAAAATATGTGGCGTCGATGCCTCGACGCCTGCGTCCTCATGACAGATATTTTGTTGTTTTATCTAAAATACTATCACCACAGTTTTCGGAAGCAACAGTTTAATTGCTTTTAAATAATAAATATTAAAGTGATAACATCGTAATGCTTCTAAGAGGAAAGAAGTTTGAAAAAGGTAAGAAAGATACAATTCTTTTCTATCGAGATGTTTCTGTACCACAAAAAATAACTACAAATTAGTTACCACAGATTCTTAAGAAATAGATTTTCCTTTCACACAATTTTCTTTTGAATTAAAGAATAACGAAATTGAATGATTTCAGATTTAAAATTTATAAAATAGGGCAATGTCAAAACCTTGCAAATTCAATATTTTAAGATTCGATCGTTGAAAATTATTTATAATTATAAGCATTCAAAATTAAATAATTAAAAATTGCAAAAATTGAATTTGAACAATTATTAATTCAAAGCGATCAAGATTTGACAATTTAATGTTGAACACTAAATTGAATCTTTCAAAGTTAAAGCTTTTGAAATTCTAGAATCTAAAATTGTTATTACAGAAAGAAATTACAATTTGAACTTCAAGATAATTAGGCGAATTGTTATAAAATCAATGAATGAATTCAATTACACTAAAAAAAATCTCAAACTAAATAATAATTTTAAATGGGAAACATTAAAAATGAAAAAAAAATTCTACTCCAGAACCTTGAAACTTAAAGAATTCGAACTTCATTTAAAACTGACAAAATTTATATTCACCAAAAATTATGATATTAAAACACTTTTTTAATCAAAGCCGTTAAAATTTCAATTATTTGTGTTAAATTCAAATCGCATAAAAGCTAATAATTGTTAAATTGCTAATTAAACTTTCCCAAATTCGACCAATTTTCCTCAAGTTTTGGACGCATGAAAAAAGGTATAATTTCTTTAAAAAACGATATCTTTTGCTCTCGAGAAATTCTAGGATTTCAAGTGCATGGCCATGCCTGATTTCAAATGGATTTGGTCAGCGATGATTGTTATTCATACATCATTCTCCAAAAAACCGACGTTGATTACAGTTTACTTGTAACTAATTTAAATAAAATCGTCAATGGTTATAAATATATACCAAAGATTAAAATTTAAAGTGTACTTAAGATCAAAAATTGTTTCTTCAAAATGTCATTTTTTGAACCAATTTATTTCTATATGCAGAGGGGTTCTGAGATATACTTTAATTTTCCTTTGCGCTCTACAAGTTTTTAAAGATTCCAAATTATTTTAAATGATTTAAAAAAATGTCAAGAAATTTCAAAGGAGTTTATGTATTGGTGTGTAATTACAAAATATGCTCCAGTGTTTGGAAGGATTTTATTGAATTTCAGAATAATTTAACATGATTTAAAAATTCTGTAAAATTAAAAAGCATTAAAGTTTATAAATGAATTTCAAAAAATTTCAAGTAATTTTAAAGAATTTCGAAAGATTTTAGAAGAATTCCAAAAAGTAGTAGAATTTTCAAGAGATTTTAAAGACTTTAAAATACTTTTTATGAGTTCAAGAGAGGTTTAATGATTTTAAGGGATTTTCTGGCATTTCAGTCGATTTAATGTAGTTTAAAAATTCTGTAAAAGAATTAAAAATATTACAAAGCATTTTAACAAATTTTTCAAAAATTCAAAAGTGTTTAAGGTCTTCATGTAATTTAAAAATATTGTTATGTATGGGATTTTAAGTAATTTTGAAGAATTTTTAAGGAATTTCGGTCGAATTTAAATGAGTTTTAAGACTTTAAAGTAATTTCAAAATATAAATAATGTTCTTGAATTCTTTAAAGTCTGTTAAATCTTTCGAAATCTTCAGAAATGTGTGGAAATCCTTTAAAATTTATTAAATTTCTGAAAATATATATTGAATTTTTTCTAAATATTTTTAAATATCTTGAAATATTTCTGTATTTACATTAAATCTTGTTTACGGGCATAAAATATACGACAATAATTTGTAACGTTTCTAAAATCTAAAATCTTTGTACATATATCATTATAAGCGTAGCAATATTTTTTATAGAATGGGTCACAAAAATTTGCAGACGGCCTTGCACACCTGTACAGTATATTTCAAATTTTGTTTTCCATAGTTCAAGCTAGGCTAGCCGAGAGTCTTTAGGCGTTAGGAATGAGAAACTTATAGGGTTCGAACCCGCGGCGAATAAAAACTTTCATTGCGTGCGATTATAAATAGTGTAGTGATTTTGTAATAGTAAATAATTATGTGAACAAATATTAGAGTATAATAGTCATAATATAATAATACGAACGATTAATTTTTTATGGCCAAAAATCGGTTGTAATTTTATAGAACTGTTCTCTACAGTTTCGGGACTAGTTCAATGCAATGTAAAACAAAGACGATTTTAACTTTTATTAAACTACCCAGCGTATCCACTACTATAGGATTAGTTCTATAAATTTTAATGGATATTTTTTCCGCGTGCAAAATAACTTGAAACATTACGCGAATGTTCTTCTTGCTCTACTTTTATTAATTTTTCGTCAAATAATTTTATTTTGTACAGTAAGATAGTGTGTTGAGCGTTACATTAGAAACAAAAACTAAGCCTCTATTTTGTCGCTCTAAATGGAAGATTTGGAAATTTTTGTCCATAAGAGCGCTAAAGTAATGGAAAAAATCGTATGGGAATAGCCTCTACTCTACAACCTTAGCCCCTACAAATATTAGCGTGAAGTGTGTCAAAGTAGGGCCTATATTTCGCCTCGGGTGAACTATACATAAAAAATTACATCTTTCGATATTATATACATCAAGAATTAAAGAATCTACAATTACAATTTCTTAAATTAGAGCGACTTTGAAAAGAATTTCAATAATATATGATTTTCGACTATTAAAATCCAAAACTAAGCAGTTTGGACAATTTTTATTACAAATATTCTCAAAATGAATTAGTGTTGAAATTTGAAGTAACCGTTTCTTCGATACACTTGTTTTTCTTCAAACAACCAAAAATAATCTAAAAATTAAAAAAATTTAAACAAACAAAAAAAAACAATCTTTTTGTGCGATAGAAATTTGTACCTTTGCCATTCCATTAAATCAGATATCTCTTGAAAATCCCTTTAAATCTTTGACAATTTTTTTAATTCCTTGAAATCCTTAAAAATACCCTAAAGGCTTTGAAATTCCTCGAAATTGTTAAAATCCCTGAAAAACTCCGATTTTGTAAAATACCTTGAATTCCTTGAAATTTTTAAAGTTCTTTTGAATCCTCGAAATACTGTAAAATTCCTTGAAAATTTGGAAATATTAAAAATTTCTGAAATCTTACAAACCACTATTTAAGGTTTTCAGTAGTATTATTTTAACCGTGATTTTGTTCTAAAAATGTTCAAACACGAATTTGAGATCAGCGAACAAAAAAACATATACAACACATAATAAATAGTCTGGAAAAAGTTGATAAAATAAGGTTTTTCCTTACCAATACATATACAACACAATTTTTATTTTAATCGAACCATTTTTGAGTTTCTTTCAGCTTTTTGGGATTCTGACCCACTATGCAATGGCACCATCCTAGTTATAGCTCTGATAGTAATTACCAAATTTTAATTATACCCTAATTTTTTATACATGGGTTTATATAGGGTTGATTTGTTAAAAATGTTATGCAACAGTGCAAATTTACATCCCACCATTACACCATCTAACGCATAGTAACATTTTCCTCCCCCCCCCCCCAAAAAAAAGTTGCTAATTAATTTATGGGTATCCCTTAAGCAATAGCTATCGTTTTGTGATTTTGATGTGAGTTTAATGTGAAAATTTTATAAAATTTTTTGTCCTAGCTGGAAATCTGCAAGGTATACCATTACGAACTGCACATATCGTAGCTATCATAATGAGTTCCCTCCTATTCGGCCTCGTCGCCATTGTTATTGCAGCATTAATACGGTAAATGTACCTCATTGTTAATTATTTTATAGTCAATCGTATGAAAGAGAGTGAACGAATTTATGATTTGTGTATAGATGGCCTTATTTTAAAATGTATATTTTCATTTCTGGTATCCCATGTGGAAAAATGAAGGGGCCCCCGTCAGGGTCCTCATGGATTGCCCTTATGCCTTGTCGAATCCATGAGAGCAATCCAGGCGTGGTCCCTTATAGAAACGACATGCTAATCCACAGGGGCCCAACATGGGCTTCCCTCATGGATCCCTCATGGTTGCCATCATGAAAGCCCTCTTGGTTTTTTTTGCCAGTGCCAGCACCTGTACTGGAATATCTTTGGGATTATAACACTATTTTGTACTAGGCTGTGAGTATTGGGATAGCACTGGATATCGCTACTGGCACAGTACTACCCCAATAGGAAATTCACCATGGGCGCAGTACTGCGTCAGTGCTAACTAGTGCCGTACTGCTATACTCTAACGATATGAAAAAAAAAGGTATTGAAAAAAATAAAACTCAATTTATTGCGAGTATTTTCACTGAAAATATTAATAGTCCTGTTAAAAGTGAATACATATATTACATTCCTAAGCATTATATTACAAATACAATTTCTAAAGCTACGGGGTATCGAACCTCAATATCTATACCTAAATCTATCGCCTACCAGTCGGGAGTGCTAACCAATACGCTAAACCGACAAGTTAAAACTCGGTGAAAAAGGCTATCCTCATAAGCTACAGCTTAGAAAATTAGAACTAACAAATTTTAAGCTTGCTTTTTCTAATTATTTATTATTAGATGACGTGATTTAAATTTAAAATACACAAATTGTGAACAGGAAAATCAATAAAATAATTATTAAATAAATAATTTAAATCGATTACCATTTTTCTTCGCGTAATATTTCATTTTTTTCTCGTTGTAGACTACTTTATTTTATAACGTATGAATCATATTTTTAAACGTATTTTTCATGTCTGTTTTGTAGGGTATAAAATATTTACCCCTCCGACTTTGAAATTTTAATCGTTGATCCGTGAGGGCAATCGAGCTGGGCCCTCGACTGGGACCCTCGTAGAATTTCCACGCGTGGAACACCCATGCGGGCCGCCGCCGAGGGCCCTCATCATAAGAGGTCTCAACGGGGCTTTTTCTACACGAGATATGCCCATCATGTACATATTGAATGGAGCAGTGTTTTTCAAATATTTGTGGTCAAATATTAAAAATTGATTATGCAAAATTTACACGCAGATTTTTTTTTAGTTTACTCAAGCAAAATTTATTTGATTCAAACACACCATTGCTTAATTCAAACGAATTTTATTTGAATCAAACAAAATTCTATCTTTGATATGGGGTCAAGAAAATTTCTGTTTTATTCGAATAAACATTTTCCTAAGTGTAGCCTATTCTTGATTCTAATTATTATATTTACTTTTATGTTGTTGAAATTCTGTGTTCCTTTTTATTTAGTACTTAAGAGTGAAGGGTTTTATAAATAATTCATGTTATTTTAGGGGGGGGGGGGGTGTATTTGCTTGAGTATAAAAGTAGGCTGTTAAATGTATCGATAAAAATTGATGTTTTAAAATAAGGTTTGTTTCAGGAGACATTTGGTGAAGAAGAGAATGTCGAAGGGTCCATATAAGCTAATCTTAACAGCATCCGACTTTGTATTCCCACAAGTACCCGATCCCAGGAGGGTAATACATTAAATCTTCTTCCGATGAAACTTTTTATATTTTGTTTACAAAGTAAAATATATCTTTCTTTATTGCCAATGATATTCGTATTTGCCAACAAGTGTGTTTATTCAGTAGAATTAAAATGAATATTAGAAATCTTTTATTCTGAATCTATGAATACTGATAGTTTCTAATATATATTAAGGAACCTTTTTAGGAACTTTGGTCAATCAGATATTGTATTTAAGTTTTTAGTTAATTTTTCCTTAGCTTAGTAATTAGAAAATTTCGACACAGTAAACCCTGGAATATCAAAGCATTGCGCATCATTCTGATGATCAAATTAAGATCAAAATTATCCACTTTTGCAAATCCAAAATTAATTTGTGTACAACCGCATTCATATTCTGTCGAGTGGCAGTTGTTATACATTTATTGAAAGTGATAGTTTAGTCATGACCGAAATAATATTTGTAAAAGAAGGAATTTTTTAGACAATTTAATATTTAACGATGGAAGAAAAATTTCAGTCTTCTTATAGTGGGCTATATATTTTTATAACTCTGGAAATCCATTTTTTTCTTTCTAAAAGTTTCTTATTTAGTTCCGACTCCCACTTTTGAAACATTGCGAACTTCCTATCACCAACAGAAAATATTTGAGAAAGCCTTGAAATTCTAAGGAAATACTGAAATTTAAAAAAAGATAAATTTTCAAGAATTAATTAATTAGTTAAATACATTATCAATTTGAAAAATTAGTTGTCAACTAAGAAAAAACTAATTTTTAACAAAATATTAAAATGTTTAAATGAAGAGATGAATTCTAAACTATAAAGATAAATTTTAATCTAAAATTATGAATTTTCCCTCAGAAGAGTTAAATTTTTACTTAAAAAATTCATTATGGAAAGAAAAAGAAAGAAAAAACGATTTTTCAACAAAAATTTTCGAATTTCAACCAGAAAGATAAATTTTAAACTGGCTATAAAAAGATAACTGTTCAAGCAACACTGAAATAGTTAAATTTTTAATTTACAAACTTAATTTTACCCAAAAAATGTTTAAAGATAATAGTGGAATGCTCAACTGAAACAGAATAATTTTCAACAAAACAGTTGCATTTTAAAACAAAAAATAAATATTTTCTATGAGAAAATGAATTATCAAACCTTAGATGACGAACATTGTACCAAAAAAGATTCTTCAATTAAGATAGGAACAAAATTTGAACCTAATTCTTTAATTTTCGAGCTAGAAAGGCCTTGAAGACAGATGAATTTTTTACCCATAAACATGAATTTTCAACCAAATATTTAAGTTTGATACTAAAATTTTTGTATTTTCAACCCAAAATGACAAAGTTTCAACAAAAATGCAAGAATTAAATTATAGGTTCAAGACATGAATTTTTAAATAAAAAAGCAACTTTCCAAGAAATAAAAAGAAATTTGAACAAAATAGTAAAGTTTTTAAGCGAAGAGATATATTTCATCTGTACTAAAAAATTATTTTTGGTAGTTGTTAATAATCAAAGTTTGATCCAGATTTACAATCCCGATGGGGTAATTATGGATCAAAATTTTTGTTCGTTAATAACTTAGGCATAATGGCGTTAGAAATTAAGTTACCTTGACAAAATTTTGAAGTAAAAAAGTCCTAATATAGTACATATTGATATCCTAAAAACATACTAAGTTTGCGAACACTTCGCCTCTATGCTTCGCCGCCGGTTTGAAAAATGGCACCCAAAATACGGTTTTATTTTCTTAAAAAATCTCCTGTTTGGTGTATTATAAAAGATCAAAGTCTTAACAAAAATTACAGTAAATTATATCTTCTACCATTCGTGTTCTAAACATTTTTTCGTGAAATAATTACTTTCAGAGTGAAGTGCTATGTTATGGGTAGTGTATTTATAAACACTGCCTAAATTCCCTAATATCATTTGAAATTAAACTTATTATCGATTAAGTATTAATTTTCAGTATGATTATTATTATTAATATTATTATACTATTGCACTATTACTTTTATCATGTTTGTTGATATAATAATGATAGTAGTAGTAATATTTATTATTAACTGTAATTTTTTGCACACCACTTATGATGTTAAGTAAATGCGTTGGTGAATGTATTGGCGGAGGAATAGATTTTTGGTCATGTATTTATTTTAATGTCTGTGATTTGGTAACCTTATTTTGTTTTTAAATTCTCGGTGGACCCAATTGTACTTCTATTGTGTCATCCTTCTTGTGTGGTTCCTTCTTGCTAAAATCCTCTTATCATTTAGTTTGTGATAGTTTGTGGATGGTAGCTTGTATTACTTCCTTTCCTCGCAATTCATACAAGGAATTAAATTAGGATTAATTAATCAAACTATTATTTTCCTCCTTCTCATTCACTCAAAATATAGGTTGCACCCAATATTTAAAAGAATCCTGAAGAATGGGAATAGAAGAGAAGCACGGATGACCATTGTCCATTAGGGTGGTCCAAAAATGCATGGCAAAATTTTTTGCATTCTAGAGGGCAACGATCCCCCCATTTTATTCTAAATCCGGAAAAAGAAATTCTCTTATTTTTTTTCTATTTATTTATTTTAACAGGTGCCGGTTTTGACTTGAAGTTTCCCATGTAAAATGTATGGGGAAAAATCACATTTTCGAGTTTTTAGAATAATCTTTAGGGTCGCAAAAAATGGGACGGGAAAGTATGGGGGCATGTAGAGAATTATCCAATGAAGAATTTCATCTACCTGACATATGAGTGGGACACCCTTAACACACCCTTACGATTACCTGGAAACTACCCTTAAAACAAAAAATGTCGATTCTTCATGAAATCGACTTTTGAACAATGTATTCGCGTCTTTTTTTACTTAAAATTATTAATATTGGTTTAGTGGAATATTTATTATCGTCGGTTAATTAGTTTTTCATTATTTAAAGAAATGGAATTTTTTTTTGAAATTTCGCCCCCCCCCCTAAAAATTATTACTATTAGTCTAGTAGAGAAATTGATTAACATTCGTTAATTAATTGCTTATTATTTAAACAAATGGAATTTGTTCAGAACTTTTTTTCGAAAATTCTTTTTTTCCTTAAAAATGACTAATATTGATCTAGTGGAATGATTATTAATATTAGTTTATTAATTTTCAATTGTTTAAACAGATGGAGTTTGTTTAAATATTTTTTTAATAAAAGTGATCAATATTTCTTTAGTGGTATATTTATCAGCATTGTTTGATTAACTTTATTTTTAAAAACTTGTTAAAAAAAAAATTATTAATCAAATATAACTCATGAATTAATTATAAATCAGTAATTAATTATTACTGATAAAAATATTCCATTAGACTAGTAATAATTTTAATAGCTCGGGAGGGGGGGGGGTGGACAAATTTTGGAGCAAAAAATATTTGAACCATTTTCATTTGTTTAAATAATTAATAATTAATTAACTAATGATAATAAATATGTCACTAGACCAAGAGTAATAATTTTCATTACAAAAATAAGAGAACACAGTACTCAAAAGGTCGATTTCTTTCAGACTTGACAGTTTTTGTTTTAAGGGTAGTTTTCAGCTATTCGTGAGGGTGTGTCAGAGGTGTCAATCCCATATGTCTGAACTCAAAACAATGATTTTTCCCAATTCATTTTACATGGGAAACTTCAAGTCTAAACCGAAACCTGTTAAAATAAAAAAATAAAAGAATGAAAAATTAGGAAATTTCTGTTTTCGGATTTGGAATAAAATGGGAGGATTGTTGCCCTCTGACACGCGAAAAAATTTTGCCATGCATTTTTGGACCACTCTAATTTACATAGACGGTCATGACTTTGATATAGCATATAAGAATTGACACTCGACAGTTGCTACTAATGAAAATTGGTGACAGTAAATTGATATTTAGAACTGAATAACTTACTGTGAATAGATCATTGTAATAAATATTTGTAGTTTTTCAAGGTCTGTCCAAAAAGCATCCGACCTTGTGATGTACCAGAAGCAAGAGTTACTTCTAGTCAATTGGGAGGATATTCCCTTTAAATTACCTTTCATCAGAAGAGTCAAAATCTTCTTCCAGCAAATCTTATTAATTTCGAGGGACCACTCCTCATTCCTTATTTCATTTAGACGAAACTTTAATTTGGGAAGCAGCCAGAAATTACACCGAGCCAAGTCAGGATTGAATAGGGGCTGCCGAAAGTGTGCAAGGCCATGTTTTACCACAAATTGCTCAATAAGCTGCGATGAATGGGCCTGTTCCATTTCCTTCTTACTGCCTCACCTAATCGCGTCAGAACTTTGTGGCTATACTCTTTCTTTTCTATCTGGCCTTTTGGTATGTATTCATAATGGACAAAACCTTTCTTCCCATTTTGAGATGTTTTGGCAGATGCGGGCCTACCAAAAAGAGGGTCACTTTCCATTGAAGTACACTCATTTATAAATTGCCTGAACCACTTTTTAATAAACTTATAGACTTATACCTAAATGCTTTCCTAATTATAAAGGTTGTTAAAAAAAGTAATGGCTAAGTTTGAAAAAAAAATTAAGTACACACTTTTCGTTTAGTGCATTCCGTCATCCTAAAATGTGACGCGTACATGGTTTAGTTGTTTACGCAACCATATACACTAGTCCACTGAAGATTAATAGGTCCATGCAATTCAAGTTTATAATACCCTAGTTAAGTGCAAAGTTAGAGGACAATTTCTGATACTCTTTGGACAGTCCTCATACAGTGTAGGGAGTTTGATAGTACTTAAGCATTTGAGGCACTTTAATTACCTTGAACATACTTCGAAGTTAAGGAGAGTTAAATCCTATGCAGATGACGTGATAATTTTGCAGGTCGATGAGGGCATCGAGGCGATGCTCTGTTGTTGGCTGCAACAGCTGCAAGAGTTTGGTGGACCGGATGTTGAGAAACCAGACCTTCTTCAAGGAAGCGTTGGCTCATTGAGAACACATTTACAAGCCAGCAATGGGAGTCTTGCCAGGCATACTATCTTCAATGACCCTAGGGCTAGGTATAATGTGAGTATTCAAATACAATAAGGTTTCATTTAAAAATCAACATTATGATTATTGTTTTAAAATAAATAAAAAAATAATATCAATGTTGAGCTACAAGTAAAATACTTTTTTCTTGACTGCTTGTAATAATGATAAATAATAATGATCTTCCAATTCATTCATCCACTTCGTCCACATTGTAGCTGCTATGTTTCTGCATGCTTTTTGTGTTTTTTTTTCATATCATTGCTGGGGGCGGGGGTATCTGGTAATCCGCTGGACCGTTCAGTTATTCAAACTGTTGATTGGGTGTAATCCGAGTACTGCAGTACAATCCACTTAATCCGAAGTAATCCACTTTTTAAACGACGTGAATCGAGTAATTAGAAGTAATCAGTTTGTAACCCGGCATAATTCACTGCAGAATCCACTTCTAACGAGAAGTAATCCAAAGTAGTTTGGATAATCTACCTGTCATCTACTTGTAATCTACTTGCAATCAACTTTTTACACAGAGTAATACATTTGTAATTCGAGTAGTTCAAATTGATATAAGCAATACAAGTAATTAATTATTAATCGAGAGTAATTCAGACAATTCGGAATAATTTGCATAAGTAATCCGAATAGTTTTAAACCAATATGTTTCTATTTTTGGTTTAAAATTTATCTTTTTTAGTTGAAAATTCGTGTATTTTGTTGAAACTTCGTCTTTTTCGATCAAAAATGAATCTTCTTTGTTAAAAATTCATGACTTTTGTTGAAAATTTAATTATTTCTTGAAAACTTAGTCTATTTTGTTGGAAATTTAACAATTTTGAGAAAAAGTCATTTTTAGGGTAAAAGTTCAACTACTTTATTATAAAATTTCACTATTTCATTTTTGGTGAAAATTGATCTTGCTTGGTTGAAAATTCATTTAATTTGTCCAAATTTGTTTGTAATTCGCCCGAGTCAAAATTTAGGCCCTACTTAGAAGCTGTAACTTCTACGTTAGTAGGCGCTGGAAGCTGTAAAATCGGTTCTTAATAAGCAGTGATTTCAATGTAATTTAGACCCTACTTTGACGCTAAAAGTGTCGGAAATCGGCGATTTTTCCAAATTTAGCGTCAAAGTAGGGTCTGTATTTAAGACAATTTAGACCCTCTTTTAAAGCTCAAACTACTGCTGTAGGACTTGTGGCATCAAAGCATGTTCTTTATAATCTCATACCATTATGGATGAATAAAAATAAGATTTTATTTATCGGAAAATAAATAATGTCAGTGACATAAATATAAAGGATATTTTCAATTATTTTTTATAATAGTATTAATAGAATTTTTGATTATGACGCTAAAGCATAGTGCACTAAAAAATCCGCAAATACTAAGAAATGAACCTAAAATCACACGCAAGAACTCAGTATTTACCAAACGCCTAACACCCTAACCGATTCAACTAACGGAACGTGTTGGGATTTCTTCGATAAAAATCATTAGCACTCATCCAATAATTCAAGGTCCAAAATATTTTTAAAACCGAATTAACTAATTGAGTAATTACAACTTTTTAACTTTCTGTGTCGTTAAACGTTTGAAAAGATTTTTGAAGAGTTCAATATAAATTGGTTCTATTTTTTAGAAGTATTCTACGTTATACGCTTTAAAATAACTTGAAGCTACGTATGTAAATTTGATTCTGTGTTATTTATTACAATGTATTGATTATGTCAAACTTGCTGATTTCAATCAAAATATCTTTTTATTTCTTTATTAGGCGAAGATTTAAAAAAAAGTCGTTCAGCATCATAATTAATCAAATTATACTAAAAAATACAAATATTTAGTTCAAGATTCAGCCTGATATTCATCAGAAAATAAGTTTATATTAAAAATGACAATATTGGTTTTATACCGAATTGTCTCGTCGTATCAAAGTTCGAGGTAAGCAGTCAATTATTTTTCAAACATTTGCTTGTTTTTATTCTTCAATAAATATGATAAAAATTAAAACAGTAAACACTTTCTCACCAAAGGAAATTTTTTCCCTCCTAAATCAAGTGGTAGACACGTAAATAGTAATGTTCCTCTAAGAAGATATTTTAGAAACTCTAAATTATTATTGTTTGGTAACAAAAATGATCAAACCATTAGAAAAGTTCCTTCGAAAAAAATGATTTTCTTCATGAAATTATGTTGCAAATTAATTACCCGTTATACCCTAATAAAAATTTAATAACAATCAGTACATTTAATTATAATTATTAAATATGCATTACAATATACTTTTCAAATTTTTATTTCATACATAATATTGGATGTTAGCGAAAGAAGATATTGTATTCTTACAATTTGTTGTGACTTTCAATCACCTACATGACTGTTAAATACAAAAACTTTCATTGATTAATTATTAACAAAAAAGTTTCTAATGACTTCCTAATTGACAATATTTAGTAATTTTCTATGATAAATATGATTCTCATACAAATTTTCAGCATTTTCAGTTAAAAGAAAATATTTTTCTATGAATAAGCATTGTAAAGAAGTATTGATTTATATATAAATAATTAATGACAATTAGGGCACTGAAGAGGAGGTTGAACTTCGTCATAGTAGGGTATTGAGTAATGAAAATGTAAGCTATGAAATTTAAAATAGCTTCAGAATGGTGTCACAGCCTCAAAGTAGGCTCTTATGTGTTATTCTCTAGGAGTCAAAAGTTTAAAGCAGGGTCTGTAAGTTTAAAAAGCGTCAAAGCAGGTTCTTGATTTTAGATGAAACTAGTTTGGTTAAAAAATTAACTATTTTCTTTAAGATTCATCTACTTTCTTGAATTTTTTTTTAGAAAATGAGGAATCTTGCTTAAAAACTTAGCTTTTCGGCTAAAAACTGAAACATCATGTTTTGCTCAAAATTTAACTATTCGACTGAAAATTGATTAATTTGATTAATTACTCGTGTTGTTGTTAGAAAAGTAATTTTCCTTAAAAAAGTATAACATTGGGTTAAAAGTGCATATACTTTTTTGAAAATTAGACTATTCTATTCTTCATTGCATATTTATCTTTTTTTATGGAAAATAGAAAAGAGACTGAATTACCTGAAAAAATAAAAATAAATTGTCACAGTATTGCTTTTTTTGTTATCATTGGTTAAAAATGTTGAAAAATGAGAATGTTGTTATTTTAGATTACCATGCTGGAATTAAAGGCTTTGGCCTTTAGATGTGTACACAAAATAAAATGTACTCTACTACAGAATAGCTTCTTTGTTATCTGCAAATTAAAAATTAGAAAAATGAGGAAATTTCTGTTTTTGTATCACTATGGTGGAATCGGTTTAGTGGGTAGATTGTTTTCGCACACCTGTGATATTAAAGGTCTTGGCACGAAAATAGCTGAGGAAAATAAAATTTTCTATTTTAATTTGTTGCTCTTTATTACCAGTTATGAAAAGTTTTCTTATAACAGTTCTATGTTTATGACGAGGAATTTAAGATTTTTTTAAAAGTGCGGTTTTATAAACCTAAAAATATTTTTAAGTTCAAAACATAATTATTTTGTTTTCTAACCGACACAAAACGAATTGTGACGTCACTTTCCATTTTAATCTTTTCTAAATTTAAAGTTTTGAATTTTCACATATATATTTAGCGTTAAGCAAGCGAGTTTAATTGTCAAATAATGCAGGGAAATTTATTAGATGTGGAAATTGTGACATGAAAAGAATGATAAAAAGAATTCTTTAACGTTTTAATACTGACGGATGTATGAACATTTTTATATTCATCATAGATATTCTCCATCAATTATGATAAATTCTTTATAAAGTTGTCTATTAAATAAGCCTTATTTTTTTCTTTCTAAATGGCAGATTTCAGGCTTTTTAATTTTATTTTAAAATAACCCCTGATTTTTCGCAAAATGAAAAAGTAAAATAATTAGATTTTAATATTTTTCAACTCTAAATACGGAACATTCAATATTAGTTTCTTTAATCTTGAAAAATTAATTACATAAATGCAGTGAAAAAATAATTCCAGATATATTAACTCTTCGATAAAAAGACTTTTTAGTTAAGAGTACGGGATAGGAAATTATTTGAACAGAAATCGAGGAAGGTGCTGGAGATTACGAGCATTTCTTCAGTCTACGAGGGCGGTTATTTCCGTTTAGTTTAATCAACATCACCATTTATGTGAGCGCTTAAAGGAAAAAAGTCGCAAAAGCGCAACTACTCCACTTGAAAACTTAAAATCAAAGCGTTTCTGAAATGAGTAATAAATATTAAAATTACTTTCTGCAATTATGTATATAAGAAAATATATGCATATTACAAGAAACCTTCGAAGTAGATCGATACTTAATAAAGTATTTATTAATTTTCCGTTTTCATTCTTTTCATTTTCTGGTAACCTCGAATATACTTTGCTACATTAAAAATCCAATTTAAAGATCATGTGAGCATTTTTTTTAAATTTAAATAATTTCTCAAATAATAATTTATAAATAATTCATGAGTAATACTTTTAAACACTTGAAGTGCTTTAAACTATTCGGGTTTTTCGCCACATCCATAATACATCTCAAAGGATAAATTGCTAAATGTAATGTTTTTACCACATATTCTAAAGGTGATAAACCGTATTTATGTAATATTACTATTGATTAATAATAATTCAATAATTAATTTATTATTATTAATTAAATTATAAATGAATTACTTAATAATTTTTAATTAGTAATAATTATTTAATAGTATTATGTAATGATATTCAGAATTCAAAATAATAAATTATTAAATAATAGTACATTGGAAAAGTAGATATTTGTCAAATATTTGTGAAAGCTTTTTAACTAAATATTGGGTACATTTATTATAAAAAATCTTTCTTTGACAAAGTTGTTCGACTTAAGCTCTAATTACAAAATTCTTCCATTTTATTTCACTAAATAAAGAATTCAATGAAATAATTTTTTATATACTGAACGATACTTTTTCCTTGAGTTAAAGTGCGAATGGAGGGTGAAGAACTGCTTAATATTATAATATTTGCGTTGAATGTATTTTTCGAATAATCACATCAAGTGACATAAAGATTAGACAATTTAATCAACTATTCTATTTGAAATTTATATTTTTAAATCGAAAATTCAACGACTTGATTGAAATTTGAAGTACATTGTTTTATTTTTTTTGCCTCAAAGTTCATCTCTGTAGTTGGAAATTTTCTTTTTAGATGTAAATGCATTTTTTGAATAGAAAATGTAATTTTTCTATTTTTGATTGATTATTGATCTTTTTCAGTAGCACATTTTTCTTTTGGCTTGAAAATTAAAAATTCATCTCTTAGGTTAAACTTTGATTATTTTCTTGAATCTTTTTTCTTTCAAAAATTAATATTGTACACTGAAAATTTACATTTTTCATTTTTGACTTTTGAATTCGTCTGTTTTAGTTAAAAATTCAACTATTAATTTGAAAATTCATTTACGCTTTTTTTTCATTGGATAAAAAATATTTATTTGCTGAAAACTGGTCTTTTTAATTAGAATATGTATAATTTTGATTAAAAATTTATCTCTTTTGTTGAAACTTTGACTATCTTGTTGAAAAAAAATTAATTTTTTTACGGCAAATTTACCTTTTCTATTTTTGGTTAAAAAGGATCATGCTTTTTTATAAGTACAGGCTCCAATGCGTGATGATTTAAAATACATTAATGGTTCTGCTTGTCTACATAATGGACGATATTCAAAAAATACTTGAGAAATTTTCACTTATCGAATAAAAATAATTCGTCTTTAAAAACTCCAAAAAATACAGTATTTAGCATGAATTTTTCATAACACTACTACTTTCGATATTCTTGGGCATGTTAATTAGACTGTTATTTTTTTAAGCTAAAAGTCTCGCAGACACTAACTTTTAAAATCGATAATTGTCCAAATTTGTCATCAACTAGCGCATAAATTCCTTGAAGGAATCGATTTTCTATCAGAAAAATCTTTAGATTATTAGATTTTTATGGCTTTTACTATTAATTCATTAGTTATTTTTGACATCCAATAGTTTTGGTTTAAAAAGTATTTATTTATTTTCAAATTCGTTAATAATGGGATTTAAAATTAGAATGTTGAAAATCATTTTCTTTAATACTCAGTTTTCAAGGGGTTTCATAACATTTTCATTTATTTCAATTATGTAAATAAAAATATTTGACCAAAAGGGTCAAATTTCTTATTTTAAAATATAAAAAAATTTAAATAATTAATGCATAGGTCTTTGAAATGACAATTTTGTAAGAGAAATATTATGAAAATCATAATATTTTGAAAATTATGAATATTATCAATGTTTCTCTATTTGATAATATAACAATAATCAATGTTATAATTCTTAGCTTGAAACTATTGATTTTAAAACTGGAAACTGGATTAATCCTTTCTTAAACGGTTTTATGTAGCGTGCCTTTAATCCGTTAAAATTAGAACGATTAGAACAAACGATGGAAATGCTTTTCTGTTGGTGGCAAGAGTTTGGTGGGGACGGTGTTCCAGAGCGTTGTGGCCCGAATACACGCATTTATCTCGTACCCTTATTAGGTCGATTGTCTGTCCGCTTGTCGTACTTTTTTCCAGGAGGCGAATTGATGAAAAGTGGGGTTTGAGGGGCGACGAGGGGAAATTCAGTTGTGATGCGTCGAGGAGGGGAGCACTAACCGGGCGATGGTGAGGAGAGGGAGAAGAGGTTGAGGAGGACTTGTAAGTCAGGAAGGGGTGCTCAATAGGATAGGTTTGAGTAGAAAATGATAGGCAAGGGGGGGGGGGGTAGGAAAGGAGAGGGCAATACAAGCTCGGATAGGATAGGGTCAGATAGGATGAGACAGGATAGTATAGAGAGAAATGGTAAGAGAGAGGAGAGCCAACGGAGGAGGGAGAGATTTACGATTAATCTACTATAATAACTCAATTTTTTACGTGAAGTGAAAGTATAAAATTTGAAACTTTTAAATATTATATTAAATAGGTTATTAAACCAGCAGGACGCCTACTTTGACTAATTGATTTAAATATTAATATCTAATGACTAGATTTTTTTATGTACTTTTTATTCAATATTTTTTAAATGTTTATAGTGTTTTTCTGTCGTCAGAATAAAATTGAGGGAAATTAGGTTTTACTTGAAGCAGTGATTGGTGATTGTACTCTTTCTTTTTTTTCGCTCCCTTTAATAGATTTTTAAAAATCACGGTGCCTTGAAACCTGTACGAAGTCACTGAAAGAATCCTCAATTTTTCGTCCGCTGCCAGTCCACATGTGCAGCAAGATACTGATAACGTTTTATCTGCACGTTTCCAAGCGGGAAATTGAATCAAACGAGTTGAAAAGAAAGGGGGATATAAAAAGAACAAAGAGAGAGAATATGATGAAAAAGTTATTGCCCCAAGTGCCTCGGCTTGTGCGAGTCCGATTTTATGTGCATTATTTTCATTGTATTCTAGCATCTTCTACATAGAGTGATTCGATCCATTCATTTTATGTAAAGAGTTTTCTCAACTTTATTCTGAAAAATTACAACATTAAATACACTATTTTCTCACAATTGTCCGAAAATATAAATTTTCTAAAATTTTGAACAACGTAACCCCCTTTGTTACGACGTCAATTTTTAACTAAATAGGGAAATTTGCCACAAATCAGTTGAATATTTCACACGAAAAAATTCTTTTACAAAAAAAACGAATTGAGGTGACGGACGCAAAAACTCGTCAAGCGCTCGAAACCTTGCAGAAGAATTGCCCACTTGGGAAAATCTATCGATAAAAAAATGGTGACCATAAAGCAAAACAAACTATACCCTCGTATTCAGGTGGATCAGAACTTTGGTTCAAAATTTTCTCCAAATTTTCAGGAAAACTTTCTCAACGTTCAGTGAACAACTTTCTCGCAATAATTTATTTCAAATAACATCTTCATACAAATTTCAAACATTTTTATCAACAAACGGCCAAATAATCGTGAGTTGTGTTTATAAAACATTAATTTTTAATCGGAAAATTTTCTAAGTTTTTATTGTTTATCTTGAGTAATAATTGTCAAATAAAAAAGGTTAACAAAAAAAATCTTTTAGCTGCGTCAAGCTAAATACGAAGGTATATTTTGTTTTTCGTTTCGTTCACTTCTTTATTGATAGATTGTCCAGAGTGGACAATACTTTTACGCGGTTTCGAGCGTTTAACAAGTGCATTTAAAGGGTTGCATCTGTCACCTCAACTTTCAACAAATTGCATAAATTTATTACCAAATATGTTAAATTTTCAACCAAAAAGATTAATTTCCTTCAGAAGAAAATCATTTTCAACTATTTATACACATTTTTGAATAAATAGTTTGAGCTATGGATAAAATGTCTGTCCAAATTTAATTTATTTTCAGGTAATATATATATATATCATTTAAAAAAAGTTTCAGCGAAATAGTTCAATTTGTAAACTAAAAATATTAATTTTAACCCAAAAATTAAGGAGCTTAATTTTAATCTCTGATCATGAATTGTGTGTAAAAAACTAATTTTCTATGGAACAGTTAAACTATGTACCAAATAGTTACATTTTTTATCAAATTGTTGAATTTGGAAGCTAAAAATACGCCTTTTATATTTCTTAGTTTAATTTTTGATCCAAGTCTATGAATTTTCAATAAAAAAGGTAGCTTACAATCAACCAGTTGATTTTGCAACAAACTAGTTCAATATTTAGTCAAGAAACTTAATTCTCAAAAGAAAGTCTATGGAAAATCTTTGTGAAATCCATCGAAAATCATTTAGATATTTGTGAAACATTTGATTATATTTGTGGAATTCTTCAAATCTTGGGAAATCTTGGAAGTATTTTTGAAACCTTTGTGAAATTTTCGAAATATCTTTGAAAGATTTGTAAAATTGTTGAAATCTTTGTGAAATAATTCAGCAATCATTTATGCCTTTGTGAAATATTTGTGAAATATTTGCGAAATATTTGTCAAATCATTGAAGTCATTTTGACATTTAAATCTATGCAAAATCTTGGCTACATTTTTCAAGATTTAGGCAATCATTTAAATCTTTGTGCAAGCTTTATGAAATATTTGGTAATATTTGTAAAATTAATTAAATATTTATGAAATCTTTGGTAATAATTGATATTAAATTGTAAAAATATTGAAGTCATTGGGAAATTATAGAAATCTTTGTGCAATCTTTTAAATATATAGGAAATTTTTATTAAATAATCATAGTCTTTGTAAAATGTTTTAAATCTTTTCGAAATCTTTGCAAAATATTATAAATGCGTGTGAATTGTTTGGAAAATCATTAAAATCTTTGTGAAATCTTTGTAAAATCTTTCTGAAGTCTTCATAAATCTGCGAGATATTAAATATATCTATTTTTTTCATTTGGTAATATTTGTGAAATTATTAAAATCTTGGGAAAATCATTAATGACTTCGTAAAATTTTTCTTTTTATATGTACAATTTGCATTCAGTATAATATTATTATACTGTACAAAAATGGTGTCCTTCAATATTATAAGTATTATTTTATACAAAAAATCTACAATACATTTGAATATTATATATAATACTTTGTACTATGTATAAACTATAAATAATATTTTCGCTTGGAAAAACGACGAACTTTCAGCCGAAAAATGTTTTGATCGAGAAAGAAAAAAGGCAATCGAATTATTGAATTCGTAAGCCAAAAAGACGAATTTTCAACAAAAATGATAACATTTTTAGATAAAACTGTTAAATTTTCAATAATAATATTTATTCTTGACCGAAATAGATTCCTTTTTAACCAGAAGGTCTGATTTGAACATAATGTGGAAATTTATACGTACAGAAATTATTTTTTAAACTAAAATGACAAATTTTAAAGCCTTCCAATATACTTAACAGAAGATTGATTTTTATTTTTATCCACCCACGCATTCTGAAGTGGACACGAAAATACGAAAAAACTCTAACTTTCCTCTAAATATCCGGTTCTTAAGTTCTTTTATTTATTGCTTACATTCGATTTACACCAATACAAGAAAAAGTTTCATCCCAATATCTAAATCGAAATACTGTTTTATCCACCAAAGCACTTTTTGATACATTTCAGAGAGCGAGGGTGAATAGAACGCAGTCGACCTAAGGGAAAGTTAGATTTTTCCGAATATCAAGTATAGCTTATTTCACTAAAACAATAAATATGGCGCCATTAAGAATTAATACCAGGTGCGCACCCAGAAAAATATTTCGGGGGGGGGGGGTAACCCTCTAAATATTTCCCCGGGATCCGCTACTGAATAATACTATATATAAGCACATACTAAATTATTTTGAAGTCAATCATTATATGTCAAAAAATTACAATTTTGTATTTATTCATTTATTTAATGAATTAATTGAATTTTTATCGTCATGAAAGAATTTTGAAAATTAATGTCTGTAATACGGAGAAATTTTGGGCGTATATTAAGTCAAATATTGACCTAAATTTAAGATGCAGCCAAAAAGACTTACATTTTAATTGAGTTTCTAAAACGCGAAATTTACGTACATTTTGAAGATATATATATATATATATAGTAAGAAAAAAATTGACACTAATTTTTCATATGAGTTGCAAAATAACAAAAAAAAGCTATAATGTTTTTATATTTGTACTACCTACGTTGCTCTGTTTATATCTATTTTTACAGAAATACCTTAAATTAGCACATATTCATGAAAAGAAATAAACAAAAACAACTGATATTGTTATTAATAAGAATAAATTTTAAGGAGAAATGGAATAGTTAAATTTCCAGTTTTCAACAAAAGGAAAAACGAATTTTCAACCAAATGAATTAATTTTAAGCTAAATAAATGAAATTTCAACTACATTATTTGATCCGCAGCCAAAAATAAAAAATATTGTACAAAGTGGTTAAATTTTTAATCAAGAAAGATTTTTCAGCAAGGAAAAAAACTACAACGCAATTGTTTAATTTTTCAACCAAGAAGACTAATTGTCTATGAAAAAGGTCTATTTAACCAAAGAGCCGAATTTTCTACAAAATTATTAAAATCTCAATAAATACGGACAAAAATTTAAAAAATAGTTGCATTTTCAACTAAGAATTATTTAATTTCAAGAAAAAATTGTACCATTTTGAGCAAAATAAATAAATTTGAAAACCAAAAAGATCCATTTTCAATAAAAGGGTATACATTCGCGTGCCAGATGGCGCTGTTGTCAAAGTCTAAGACAAGCTCATACAATCGCACGAAATAATCAGATCAGTTCCATCGGCTTCAGTTGGCTAATGGCATCGGATACCCACTGCTCCTTGACGTGAGCTCCACATCGTGCTTATTCGCGTAAGCCTCCCGCTTCGAGTGATCTATCGCAAAGTTATTCCGCAGTTACACAGGTAGGATATTATTGTAAATCGCCTTACCGCAACGCTCTTATTTTGTCATTACAAAACTTTTTAATTTTAAAGGATTACAAATTTCGATTATAATTTCACAATTAACGTAATTTGTCATTGCTGAATTTTTAATATGTAATTCAAAAGTGATAGAAAGCCTGGAAACAGGACCACTAAGGAAAGGAATTTTTCTGCGTGGTATAAATAATAAACGAGATTTTCCATTATTCCTGCCCAGGAAACATCTCTGCAATAAAAAATATGTATTCAATCAGGTTATTTCACTCGAAGTAACCATTTTTTTTTGTTTCGAAAATTTGTATTTTATATAGGAAATTCAGGAAGAATGTGAGCAATAATTGCAAAAGTTATAAAAAAAAAATTATTCCTACCATTTGTCAATAAAAATGACTGAAAAAATTCTGTATACTGTAGGGTGGTTCAAAAATGCAATGGATTTTTTTTCTTTAAAATGTTCATGCTTATGACTCCCAAATTTGTTCGAAATGACAAAATAATAATTGCTGATTCTCAGATAAAAATATTTAAATCCGTGTCGATACATGAAAGACCAATATTGTCAAAAATGTAATATTCGCGTTTTCAACCAAGAAAGATTACTTCTCTATCATAAAAGATAAATTTTCAATGCGCAATGACCAATGATTGACATGAATAATTTATGACCAAAAAATGCAATTTTCAACTGAAATTATTGATGAAAAACAAACAAAAAACAGTCGAATTGAATAAAAAAAATATAAATTAAAAAAATGGTTGAATTCTCAATCAAAATAGATTAATATTTAACAAAGCTGTTGTATTTTTAACAAAAAAAGGATGAATTTCGAATCAATAGGATTAATTTTCTAGAAAAAGAAAAAGAATTTTAAACTAAAAACAAACAATTGTTATCCAAAAATAAAATAGCTAAATTTCCAGACAAGAAAATTAATTCCTAAACAAAAAAAAAAAAATAAGTATTTCGCATTCTTTCCAAATTTTCAACCAAGGTTATACATTTTAAATTAAAATGATAAATCTTTTAAAAATGTTCAATTTTTAACCTAAAAAGAACAGTTATAAAACATAAATGAAATAGTTAAATTTGCAGTAAAAAATTTTAATTTTTAAAGAAGATAAAACACGCTTTAAACAAAATAGTTACATTTTCAATAAAGTCAGTCAAAGAGATGAATCTTTAAATACAAAAAATGCATTTTTAGCAAAACAGTCCTATTTTTAATTCATTTGATAAATTTTTGACCAAAAAAGTTTAAGTTACAAATTAATTAATATTTAAATTATATCACTCTTGTCACATTAAAAAAAATTTCTAAAGAGTTTAATTAAAAAATTAGAAGAATTTTCACGCTGGTATAAATATAGTTTAATTTTATTAATAATAGTTGTAATAAAAATTATATCAAATTAAATTAATATTTTATGTTTAAATATTGGAAAGGGGTCAGTTTTAAACTACATAATATTTAATAAATTCAGTGCTTAAATTGCGAACGTATAAGTTAAAAAATGTAGCATAAATCAAATGGAATTTTCGAGTCAATTATAATTTGTTTTTTAGAGTGCGCGATAATGTGGTAGTCATGCGGTGGGCAACGGTAGTGTAGTGGCCATGCGGTAGCTGATCGTGGTATGTTCGTCGTGTGGTAACTGACGGCGGTGGGATGGTCGTAGGGTGACTGACAATTTTTTTAAATTTTGACAATGGAACCGTCCTGGTTGGTAACAGAAGTGTTAACCAAATTTTAACAAACTGTTGAAAGAAGGATAGTTTATTTAAAAAATCACTAAAAATATCGTCACATAATGTATAAACATTCCCTAATTATGTGTAATCTGTAAGTAAGGAAAATTTCGCTCAGTTAATCAACTCTAAAAGCCAGGTGCAAATCTGGATTAAAGGCTCAGATAAAGAATTTCCTTTATTTCTCTTCCTCTTTTTTCCCCTCTTCCTTTTTCTCACTTTCTTCTTTTAGGAGAATCTCAACATTAGAGAACGATCTCGTTGACCAAAAAAAATATGTAAATTTTTTTAACTTGTTAAATTTTAATTTAATCGATTTTATTTCACGTATCTCTCTTCATTTGAAACTTTTGCTTCGTTTGTTTTATTCATTCCAACCTGTTGTTTTGTCTAGTACGGCTTTAAGGGCATGTGACACAGCTAAATACCTATATTACCGACCTCACTTTTTCAGTTCACTGAATATTTTTTTGAACCTAAACACTTTTTTTTGTAAATAAAATATCGAGCTGAAGCTTTGGAAAATGTATTAGAGTACAATAAGGTACGTTTAGGTACTGCATTTTGGTAGGAACTTCACTGAAAATTATTTTATCTTTTTTCTGAACCTCGACATTTTTTGAACGTGCCAACTTTTTTTATACATAAAATATCGGTCTCAAACTTTGAGAAATGCAAGAGTCGAAAGAAAACTACATTTAAGTACAAATCTTAATAATAAAAGATGTAAAAAAAAAAAATATTTCAACAATCAATTCCATCGGAATCAGCCGGTAACGTTGTACACGATAATACGAACCCTGGCGGCCACTAGACGAGGCTCTAGAGGGTTCGTATTTTCGTGTACAACTTTACCGGCTGATGCCGATGGAATTGATAGTTGAAATTTTTTTTTACATCTTTTTTTATTAATATTTGTACTTAAACGTAGTTTTCTTTCAGCTCTTGCCTTTCTCAAAGTTTGAGACCGATATTTTATATATAAAAAAAGTTGGAACATTCAAAAAATATCGAGGTTCAGAAAAAGATAAAATAATTTTCAGTGAAGTTCCTACCAAAATGCAGTACCTAAACGTACTTTATTGTACTCTAATACGTTTTCCAAAGTTTCAGCTCGATATTTTATTTATAAAAAAAGTTCTTAGGTTTAAAAAAACATTCCGTGAACTGAAAAAGTGAGGTCGGTAATATAGGTATTTAGCTGTGTCACATGCCCTTAATTCTGAAATATAAATATCAATGTGTCCACGATTCTGGCCACATAGCGAACATTATTTGATACTCCGAAAGTGGTAATTGGTACTACATAAAAGCGTGGTTTCAAATGCAAAGTTTATATGTCTTTTTTAAAAGCATCGAGACATGGACTTATCAGGAAAAAGATAAGAGTAAAATTAACGCAATTGACATGAGATTCATGCGCATAATAAGCGGGAAATCCCTAATGGACAAAGTAAG
>NC_046662.1:31960597-31964644 GCF_010883055.1 Belonocnema kinseyi | reverse complement strand
CACACACTACTCCTTTCCCCTGCCGAGTGAGTCACGCCTACCCCGAAAGGGAAATGGCTTAATGGTGTAATAATAATAATAATAATAATAATAATAATAAAATTGCGTATTTTTACGATTCCTTTTTTTTGGGAAGGTAATTTAAGGTGAAATAAAAAAGTATAAAATGGTGAATTCATTGAAAGGTTCAATCATTTTCTTCTAAAGTTGAAAATTTTATCCTTCGACATAATTGGATACTGTTCCGGAATTTCATAAAACCAAACTTTATATAAGAATTTTCCAAAAATAAAAAATATATTTGATAGGTTACTTTTATAATAAGTTTGAAAAGCTAGAAAAGGGAAACCTTTTTCCATCCCAGCTCAAAATATTATATCTCTAACAGAACAGATGAATAAAAAAAATATTTTTCAACTAAACAGTTTAATTTTCAACATATAAAAAAATCATTTGAGTTGAAACAGTTTCATTTGCACCCAAATAGTTCACATATAATTGATTTACTGAATTTTGAAATTTTGAATTCGACAGAAGGAATTTTTTATCCAAAAAGATGAATTTTCGACAAGACATTTATATGTCGATCAAATAAGAAAAATAGAGCGAAATTGAATTTTTAAACAAATAACTAAATTTTTCACAAGATAATTGAATTTTCAACTAAAATGATGATTTTCCAAAATAAAAATTTAACCAAGAATTTCATCTTTGAATCTTGCAATTAAATTTTCAGTGAAAACAATTTTTCAATATGAAATTTTATAGTTAATATTTCAACCAATGAAATACTTCAATTTTTAAATGAAAAAAAGTTAAAGTTTTTAATAGAAAAGTTGAATTTCTAAGCTAAAGAGACAAATTTTCTACAAACTGCACATTACTAATCAAAAATATTGTCTTGTTGCAAAACAGTTTAATTGTCATCAAATATGTGGTTGTGCAAATTTGATTTGATTAGTCTTTAGTCAAGATTTTTTTGGATCCAAATTTTTTTTAACAAAATAGTAGAATTTTTGAACTATAAAGATAAAATTTTAACAAAACATAAATCAGTCAAATGTTCATTTTCGCTAATTAATTTTCAATAAAAAATAAATTTCTATAAAAGTTTCATTTTGTACGTAATATGCATATTGTAGAACTTGTAAGCCAAAAAGAAGAATTTTCCATAAAGTAGTTGAATTTCTGCAACTAATAGAATGAACTTTGAACAAAGTATTTCAAATTATAATCAAGCAGTTGAATTTTTAATAAACGAGATTAATTCTTAACAGAAAAAATATAATAGGTGTCACTTAAATTAAACAAATATTTTAGTTTAGAATAAAGAACAGTCGAACTTAACAAAACAAAAAAGAATGCATTTTTAATAAAATTGTTCAATTCCTAAGCCAAAAAGACGATTTCTTTAGAAAACTGTTAATTTTTTGACCAGAGAATATAAATAAAAAATTTTCTTTTCAACGGAATATTTTAACTTTCTACCGAAATAATAGAATTTTTTATCCAAAACGATGAATTTTCAACCAAATAACTGAATTTTCAATCGAAAAGATGGATCCCTTATGAAAAAGAAGTATTGGTAAGTATTAGATCAAATACTTACCAATACTTCTTTTTGTCACAAGAGATCTTCAACTAATATCAGGATTTGTAAACAAAGTAGTTCAATTCTCAACCCAGTAGTTAAATTTTCAGTAGCGAAGATTAATTATCTACCAAAAAATAGAAATTTAAAACAAAATAAAAAATTTGTGATCAAATAGTTAAATTTTGATTTAAAACAACCAATTTTCAGCTGGGAATGAAGTAGTTCAATTTTTAGTTAAAAAAGTTAATTTTCAAAGAAGAAAAAAAAACGAATTTTCAACAAAATAGTTAACCTTTTAACTGATATAATTAATGCTTTACAAAGTATTTCAAATTTTAACTTAATAGTTAAAACTTCAATCATGACGATTCATTTTTTACCAATAAATACAAATTTATAACTGAAAACAAAAATTTGTGATTAAATAGCTCAATTTTTATCTAAGACAGTTAATTTTCAATAAAAATGAAAAGTGAAATTGTATGGCATTAAGGTTAGAGAGCAAAAGTGGAACTTTGATGGATGAAGATTCAAATTTTTCGTGAAGAATCATCATTAGATTTGAGGTAATCATATGGTAAAAGAGTGCAGAGAGAAAGAGAGAGAGAGAGAGAGAGATCATACACAGGTTTTGGGTTTGGTTGGCCTGGCAGTAGTAAGGAGATTCAAGAGGAATCTTTAAGGCCATGTGATCAGTGTAACAGCTGATCAACTCAGCCCTAAGATCAATATTTTTTCACCCACATTGAAAAATAAAAGTTTAAATAACGCGGAAATATTTTTCGGGAACTGTTAGTAAATATTAAAGGCCTTGCAAATAGTTGGAGGAAGACAAAAGTTTATTTATGCAAATAATGATTATCGACGGACACATTTAGCTTTTACAGCAGAAGTTTGACTTTTAACTTTCTCTGACGGTAATCATGCAATCTGTTTTGCCCACAGACCCCTAGAAGTTTGAAGTTATCTACTCGCTGCGCTGTTGCTGCTTTGACACAGCTGATACCAGACTGATACGTATATCAGGCCAAATATGTTTATTTGCATTTCAAGTGCAAACATTAGTTTTTGCATTATTGGTGCATAATGTTCCTGAGCGATTCTTGTTGTTTTGTCCCACTTTGATAAATATAAACCTCATAATTAGCCCATTGACAACATTGCAAATTGCTTGCAGGGTTTGACGACAGCATGGTCGGCATTTCTCCATAATAGAAATAAAAAAAAAAACCTTTTTCACCATTCCAATTATTTAGGACCAGAGAAAAATTCTTGCATGCCTTCTATTTATCGTGCCAAATTTTTAACACAGTATCTCATTCCGTGTGGACGTAAGTTGGAAGTAAGTTGGAACAAAGCAGAGACATGGACTTTATTACCTCCTCTTTCATTTCCCAAACTTTTAGAGCGATACCTCATTTCGTTTAGATGTAAGTTGGGAAAGAAAAATCGAAGACGAGGTTTGGTCACGTGACCCTCTCGTCACATCGCCTTAAAGCAATTGTGAATTGCCACACAGAAGGGAGATGCAATTACAGAGAGATAAGGTACGGACTAGAAAAAAAATACTTGTAAGAGAGAGACAGAGATTTCAGGTCGTTTGTTTGTTCTTTTTTTTAGTGCACTCCAATGCCAAAAGAAGTTTTACTTTAAAAAACTGATTTCCTAATGAAAATGTTAATTTTTCCACCAATAAAATAATTGCTTAAGAAAGTAGATGAACTTGCATCCAGTTAGATGAATTTTCAACCAAAAAATCTTCTTTCACAATGAAAAATGTTATAGTTGAATTTTGAACTAAAAAAGATCAATTTTGATCCAAAATTGAATAGCTTAATTTTTATTTTAACAAAAATTAATTTGTCAACAAAAAGAAACGAATTTTCAAAAAAAAACTTAAAAAAAAACCTTCAACTAATAACATTTTTTTTTTTAACTAGTTCAATTTTCAACCTATTAGATACGTTTTAAATTACAAAGTTAATACTTGAGTTTTTAAATAAACTAACCATGTCAGCAAAAATTGATTAGTTCAATTTTCTGAACAAAAATATAATAATAGATTTTTTCATTAAAAAGAATGAACTTTAAGGAAAAGTAGCTAGATTTTCTTAATATGTTCTATTAACTTAGCTTCCATTTAATTGGAAAAAACAAAAAAAATAGGGTGGGGGGAAAAGTTCCTGTAAACAGGGAAAAAAGGGAATTCTTAAAGAAAGAGGGAAAGATTGTACGGTTTGTATTGAGATATTTTGTTTGTAAAATAAAATCACTCATTTATATTTTTTTTCAAGAATTTCATGAAATTATTATAATGCCCTAAGATTAGAGCTCAAATAGAAAGAGCGATCGATTATAGGTCATATAACATAGGTCATGGTGTAAATGGTCAAATTTGAGGTCAAATATCTTAAAAGTCATGTAAATAATTATCAGGGGGGGGGGGGGGGGGG
>NC_046662.1:31939268-31960586 GCF_010883055.1 Belonocnema kinseyi | reverse complement strand
GTCATAGGTAAGGAAAATCTGCAAATCGGAAAAAAGTCAAGAAATTTTATGGATCAAGGAAAAGTCAAGGATCATAAAAATCTTGCGAAAAGCCAGAAAATTTATATAAGAGGCACTTTAGATAATTGTAGGATAATGAATGGGAGAAAATTACTGTGCTTGAAGATTCAAGTAGCTTGTTGAAAATTCGTCTTTTTTCTTTTCAAATGTAGATTAATTATGTACCTATTTCAGTTATATAATTTTAGTTAAAAATTCATCTCATTAGTTGAAAACCTAACTATTTTATGAACACTTATTCTTTTTTTCGTTGCGAATGGATTTTTTCAAATGAAAATGCAGTTTTTCCATTTGGTATCAGAAGTTGGTCTTTTCTGGTTAAAAACTAGTCTATTTGGTACAACAGTCGCTTTTTTGTGGTTTAAATTTCAAATATTATACATTTTCTTCCAGAATTCTTCTTCTTTTTGAAAATGAAACTCTTTGGATTGAAAATTCAACTGTTTCTGGTTGGTTCAAAATATATCTTTGTATATAGAAAATTCCATTAATCTGTTAAAAGTTTAATTATTTTGTTAGAAGTTATACTTTTAGGGCGAAATTTCAATTTTTTTGTTGAACATTCTTCTATTTGGACAGAAAATGCGTCTTTTTGTATTGAAAATTCATCATTTTTTGTTTTAGTAAATTCAACTTTCTTCTAAAAAAGATCAAATTATTTGGTTGAAAATGAAACTGTTTTTGGTTAAAGTTAAATCTTTATTTTTAAATACCACCATTTGTTTAAAAACGTATCCTTGTAAATTTCAATTTCAACAAACTCGTTAAAAATTAATCTTTTTTCAGGAATTTAACTTTTTTGGTGTTATTTCATTGGTAAAAGACTCCATCTTAAAAATTTTAAAAGATTAATATGCTGTTTTTTGAATATTATTGGTCCGGGAAAATGAAAAATTGCTCAGGGAAAAATCAGAGAAAAGTCAGGGAATTTTCAAAATGAAGTTTTACAGCCGCCCTTAATAAAATTTTCTATATAATTATATTTTTTAATTTTTATTAGAATAAAAATAATTACCAAAGCTTCTTTAATTTTTCTATTTTCTTTCCCTCTCGAAATTTGGTAGACGCGACCCTGAAGAACTGGCTTACCGTGATGGCGCAGTGTTGGCCCATCATGATTTGATCCGGCAGCCAGCGGTTCGATCCCCCGCGTCTGTTTTCATTTATACTGACGAAATGTATAGCTAATTCGAGATGGCGTTTAAAGATAGGTCAAGAAACGAATTAAAAATGTCGTTTATCAGAACTAAGGAGCTCAAGGTTGTCGCAACGTGTTATCGAGTAAAGACAAATCTGATAAAGGCTAGGATTAAGGTCTTTCCCGATTTCAGTTAAGAAAATACTGCTCAGAGCCACAGTGGCAAATATTGATTGAACTTGTCTTGTGCAAAATAATCTTTGGCCTCGCTATTCTAGATAAATAGTAAAAGACTGCAGAGAAAGAAAGTGTGAATCAGAGAAAAAAATTATAGGCGAGGTCGTATAATTAAATGTTGACTAACGAACTTAGCAAAGCGCAGTTACGGAAATTTCTGCCTGAGGGTACTTGAATAGCAATACTGCTATATATCTTCTCTTCATCCTTTTCGTCGAACATTCAGAGAAAACTCGCATAAAATATGGTACCAATTATTTTCTCTATCTCGTCTTTTCAGTTCAGAAAATGCTGATGCAAAATTCGAGAAAAAAATTTTATTAGTAAGCTTATTTTCGCAGACATAAAACGGATGAAAAGAAACTGCCTGGTACGATTTCTTATAAAAGAATTTGTTCAAGGAAAAAATAGGGGCTAATACTGCTAATTATGAATTAGATTCTGCATGAAAGAACTTAATTAAAAAGAACCTTATGAACTCAGATAACTCAGATAAGTTTGCGTATTTTGCGAAATATGTCCCCACTTTTCCCACTTTTTAAATAATTTAACTATTTTATGAAAGAAATTTGTTTTGGCCAAAAATTGGACTACTTGTTTGAAAGGTGAACCATATATTTTAATTATTTTTTTTAATTAAAGATTCATCTCTCTTTTTAAACTACTTTTTTGAAAATTTATTTGATTATTTAAAGATTGAACTATTTTGTCGAGATTTTCTGTCTTAAATTGATTTCTTCAACTAAAAATCTACATGTTTTATTTCTAGACGATTTATGTATATAAATATATTGTATATTTCATTTAATATTATATTAATCATGTGCACCTTTCTGATTGAAAATTCAAATACTTTATAAAGAGCCTCACTACATTGTTGAAAAATCATTTTATGATATGTAGATTCATCTCTTTGGTTAAAAGGTGAAATCATTGGTTAAAAATGTATTGTTTTGGTTAAAGATTGATTTCTTTGGTTGAAAATTAAACTATTCCATTTTTAGAAAATTAATAAAAAAAATCCAAATATTTCATGTCTAAAGATGTTTATTTTTGATTGAAAATTCTAATATTATATTTATGATTTAGAATTCATTTTTTTTATTTATTCTATTTAGTCGAAGATCGTACTATTTTGTCCAAAAATAAGTTCTTAACTGCAAATTTCTCTATTAAATTTGTGTTTGAAAATTAATTGTTCTTAATTGAAAATTCAAAGAATACATTTTTCATCGATAATTTATATTTTAGGGTTGAAAGTTAGAGTACTGTGTTCAGCATTTATTTTATAGGTTTAGGATTCAATTATTGTGTTAAAAATCAATTTTGTCTGCCTAATTTCAAAATCATTTTTTCAATTTAAACCTAACTATTTCATTTTTTGATGATTTATGTATTTTAATATGTTATATTTTCTTTATTTTGTATGTATACTTTCTGGATAAAAAATTCAACTAATTCGTAGGAAGCTCAACTAGTTTGTTAAAACTTCTTTTTGTAAGTTTAGGATCCATATATTTGGTTGAAAATTTAACTATTTCGTTGAAAGTTCTTTGCATATAAATTAATATTTTCTATTGCAACTTTAACTATTCCATATTTAATAAAAAATGGATCATTTTTCGTTTAAAATTAAATTGTTTTGTTGAAAGCTTATTTTTTCTGTTTGTTAGGATTGATAATTCAACTGTTTTGTTTGAAAGGCCAACTATTTGATAGAAGCTTACTCTTTTTTTGGTTGAAAATGTATGCCCCAATTAGCAGTTTTACCTATTACATTTTTCTTCGAGAATTCATTTTGTCTTTTTCTTTCAACGGTAATTTTTTAAATATCAACTTTTATATTTCTTGTTGAGAATAAATATTTTTCTATTGAAAAATTTATTTTTATGTTAAAAATTCGTCTTCTTGTCGAGAAAATTGTACCATTTGGTTAAAAATTCAACTATTTTGTTGAAATGTCGTTTTTTCGTTCAATTTAACTGTTTTTGATTAAATTTGTTAAAATATATTTACTATTGCATGTTTGAAATAAATTTCGTTGTAGAAAATTCAACTATTTGATTGAAAACTAAATATATTTCGACTAGAAATCTTAAGAATTTTATATTAAATTCATTATGGTACCTTTGCATGTATTGTGTTGAAAATAATTTATACCCCTTTTAATTTTGTGCAGTGAAGTCTGTTAAAATATTCCGTTTTTTTTGTTTCATTTGAGGCGTGTGTCAATGAAATTAAAAAAAATGAAGAAGTGGTCGGATAAAAAATTTTCAAAATATTGTGATATAGTTTTTGAACGGCCCTTAATTCCAAATTAAACAAGTTTAAAATGTATGTTTTCATAAATTAGTCAGTCTTAATTTTGAGTCCAAATAATGCACTAGCACCTTTATTTGTGCACGGTTTTAATCATGGCCCGCAGCGACCTTCGACAAAGTCTATGGATTCTGAATGTAAGCAGGCAAACTCGCATGAATCATTTCTGTTCGATTTAGACGCCATAATACGATTTTCTAATATAATTCAATTTTACCGATGTGTAATATTTCGAAATTAGGTTTTGCAATAAGAATTAAAAATTGTCATGAATAACGAGATCTGTGGAAGCTCTTGTCTGACCTACTTACGAGACATTGTGTTGAAAAAAGGAAAGTAATAAGATTTGCAGGTTGAGTCGACATCTTGTCCATTATCCTTGCAATCTCGATTCAGAATCTTGGCGTCGAATGAACGAAAGGGAACAAAAAACGGACTAATTCTTATAAATGTCTTCAATGTTATTTGATCAGAATTAGAGATCTTTGGCCGATTAAATTAGATGAATGTAGGAATTCTCTGAAAATATTTTTAAGCCTTGAACATAATTGGATTTCTTCAATATTTGGAACATCCAAATATTAAGTATTTTCAGTGAATTTTGATGATTATTAAAGTAATTGGAAATTTTTTTTTATGTAACCGCCAATTAAACAATGGACAATGAGTTAAAGCTATTTGATAATCCTATGGCAATACACTCCAAGTTCCATAGAAGCCGGTCCGCAGTACCGCAGTACGCGAGTACGCAGTCGAATATATTGCACAATATTATGCATTTCATTTGGAAACGGTTCAGGCAGCCCTGACTGTTTACGTTACGAGGGTACCGATTAAGTAACAGAGCCAATGCGAGGCAACCCCCGAAAATGTTATTGTATGGGACTTGAATTGTACTTTTAATTAATTTCTTTAGATATTTTTGTTTAGTTCAGAACATTATTCAGTACGCTTCTTGATAATGATTTTTTAAGACGCTTGCAAATTTAGCGAAAGATGGCAGTGCAACAGTACCTTTAAATAATAACTGGTGCCGTTGAATAATAACTCGGAATGATAACTTCTCTTTTTTCTCGTCTTTTCGCCTAAATGTAAACTGAATTAATAGAACTTACTACGAAAATCCAACTATTCTGACTAAAAGTAGATTTTGGTTGTTAAAAAGTATTCAGTATTTGTCCCGGAATTCTTTGTTAGTGGAAAATTAAAGTATTTGTTTGAAAATTCGTTTCTTTGTTACAATTCCTATTTTTGACAGAAAATAAATCTTCTTGGCTTGAAACTAAACTTTATAGTTAAAAAATCAACTATTTACTTAAATCTTGAACTACTTTATCGACAATTCATTTTTTTAAAGATTCATCATTTTAGTTTAACATTCATCTGTCTGGTTGAAAATGTAACTACCTATTATACTTTAAATTGATTTTTTTTTGTGACAAATTAATTTTCTTGGCTGAATAAACATTTAATTTATCTATTTTCTTAGAAGATAGTCTATTTGATAAAAATAAAATTATTATTCTATTTTTGATTTAAAATTGTTATTTAGAATTAAGTATTGATCTTTTCTGGTTAAGAATTCATGTATCAACTACTTTGGATATTTATTGGAAATTCGTTGTTTTTGCTTAAAAATGTAGAGATTCCATTTTTATTTTTTGAAAAGTTTTCTTTCGTAAGTTGAAAATTCAACTGTTTGGGTAAAAAATTAATCTTGCAGCTGGTTAAATATTAGTTTTTGTTTGTTAAAAATGAGATATTTAAACTGAAAGTTCCACTAGTCTACGTTTGGCTCAAAAATTAATCTTTTTAACTTGAAAGTTCATCTTTTTTGGTTGAGTTGTACTGTTTTTGATTTGAAATGAAAACTCTTTTTGTCTGAAATGTCAAGCAGTTGAAATAGTTTTTAAAAAATGCATAATTTTATCTGAAAATTCGGTTAAAAATTGAAATGGTTGAAAATTCATCTCTTTTGGTGAAAAATTGAAATATTCAGTATAAATGGTTGAAATATGGATCTAAATTTTTCTTTTATAAGTTGAAAATTCAACTAATTGGTAAAAATGCATTTATTTTATTAAAAATTGGTCTTTTTGAGTTCAATTCAACTAATTGAAAATTTGTTGTTGTTGCTGAAATCGATTCTGGTTCTGTTTAAAAGTCAACAGTTGTCTAAAAAAAAAGAATTTTTAGTAAATATAGTTTGTTAAAAACTTATTTGTGTAAGGATTAAACTATTTAGTAAAGAATTCCTCTTTCCCGGTGGAAATAAACTCGCTGACCCTTGAGGTTTTCTCTTGTTGTTGAAAAATATTTTTTTAACAAAAAATTGAACTATTTTCTTTTTTGTCTGTAAACTCATATTTTTTAGTCGAAAGTCCAACTATTTGTGGACATTTGCATGAAAAGTGCCCTCATTTGTGTTTCTAGTTCAGGAGACGTTCACGTTTTTCTGGTTTGAGGCATAAATGATTATTTTTTGGGTTTGATTGGGGCCAGGTTTGATTTTTTTTTCTCGAAAAATGGGTCTTCAAAGATCGAAGTCTCAAAATGCCCAGGTGACTTATTTTTTAACTTACGTAGAAGGTTCATTTTTGGCCTAAAATGCCGGGAATTTATCCGGATATATGCCAGATAAATAATAAGACATAACTGCATACCGGCCATAAGGTCCCAGAAAAAACCTGAAGGTATCGTTGAAGGCCTCTCATCCATATATCTAGGTGATTTTTCAAAATGCGAAAATTCCACTTTAAACATTGTTTTTACTTTTCCGCTGTGAATCGAAAAATCCATTGAAAATGATTTTTAAAATTGGGAACTATAGCTAGAACGAACTAATTGTCACAGAAAAAAACTGACGGTATCGTTGAAGGCCTCTGATTCATATCTCTACGTGATTTTTGAATTATTGAAAAAAAGATATTATTTAAACAATTCTATTGTTTATAATATTTATAATTTGTTTAAACAATCAGTGCACAACAATTCCAACTGACTCACAACTAGATATCTAATATGGAATATTTTAGAATGGAAATAAATTTATCAAAATGCAAAAATTCCAATTTAAACATTGTTTTTACGACCTCCACTCTGACTCGAAAAATCCATTGAAAATGATTTTTAAAATTGGGAACTATAGCTAGAACGAACTAATTGTCCCAGAAAAAAACTGAAGGTATTGTTGAAGGCCTTTCATCCATATCTCTAGGTGATTTTTGAATCATTGAAAAAAAATTATTATTTAAACAATGACATTGTTTATAGTATTTACAATTTGTTTGAACAATCAGTGAACAACAATTCCAATTAACTTACAACTAGATATCTAATATAGAATATTTAAGAATAGAAACAAATTTTTCTAAAAGCAAAAATTCCAAGTTAAACATTGTTTTTACCCCCTCCACTCTGACTCGAAAAATCCATTGAACATGAATTTTAATATTTTAATTTTCGAAACATCAAAAAAAAAAAGAATTGTTATTTAAAAAATTTGTTTTTTCATTTATATTTATAATGTATGGTTTTGAAGTTGAAGTTTAAGAAAATTTGAACTGATTGGCTCTTCAGTGTTGGTAAGCTATAATTGTTGTTCACTGATTTTTTAAACAAATTATAAATATTATAAACAATATCATTGTTTAAATAATAATTGTTTTTCAATGATTCTAAAATCACCTAGAGATATGGATGAGAGGCCTTCAACGATACCTTCAGTTTTTTTCTGGGTCAATTAGTTCGTTCTCGCTAAAGTTCCCAATTTTAAAAATAATTTTCAATGGATTTCTCGAGTCAAAGTGGAGGGGGTAAAAACTATGTTTAAATTCGAATTTTTGCATTTCGAAAAATTTGTTTCTATTCTCTAAAATTCCATATTAGATATCTAGTTTTCAGTCAGTTAGAATTGTTTTTTACTGATTGTTCAAACAAATTATAAATATTCTGAACAATATCATTGTTTAAATAAATTTTTTTTTTAATTATTAAAAAATCACCTTGAGATATGGATGAGAGTCCTTCAACGATACCTTCATAATTTTTCTGTGACAATTTTTCCGTTCTGGCTATATGTCTGAATATAGAAATTTATTTGAGAAGGCTTTTTCGGCATTCAGTGAGAGTGGTGGGGATATGAACAATGTTTTATGGATAAAGTGTTAACTTTGTTTGTTTGGTTAAAGCTCAAAATAATATTATTTTTATTTAGTTTGCGTCATCAGGTTTTACTTAACATTGTTGTATATTAAATTGTGAAAAAAAAATAAAAACATTCTATTTGCTTAAATTATTTTTTTTTTGTTTATTCAAAAATCACCTAGTGGTATTTTATTGAAGTATGCCGTAAGGTGCTTGAAAATATTTTTCAGCTTTCACGTTCGTTTATATTGCGTTCCCATTTATTTATAACAATAAAATTATTTTAAAATAACCTGACTCGTTTCCAACTGGAAGATTTTTTCGCAAAGTAGTTTAACTTCAAACCAAGTATGCCATTTCTAAACTAAACAAATGCATCTTCAACGAAACATGTAAGAGTTAATATTTCAACAAAAAATTATTTCAATTTTGAACCGAAAACAGTTCAATGTAACCAAAAAATACGAATTTTCAACAAAATAGTTAAATCTTCAACCGAAGTGGATTAATTGACAATCAAGCAGTTGCAATGTTAACCAAAAAGGACGATTTTTCAATCAGTATTGTTAATTATTAAAAATAATTAATTTAAAGTTTGCGAAGGTCAATATTCTACCAATAATGGAATAGTTACATTTTGAGTGAAGGAAATTAATTCTTAGGAAGAACAATGAATTTTCAGAAATATAGTTGAACTTTTAAGCAGAACTGCGCGAGACAGCATTTCTAGGAAGGCTTGGAACAGGGTGACTGAAAGCGAGAGTTTGGTGTATTTCAAGAAATTAAAACTATTTTTAGCACACTTAATTATTTTTTTGAATATTAAGCTATTTTGTCAAAGTCATCTTCTTTATCGAAAATTCAACTGTTTTATTGAAAATTCGTTTTTTGGATTGAAAATGCTTCTTTTATAATAGTATTTTTCTTTTAAAAATTCACCTGCTGGGTTGAAAATTCAAATACTAAGTTTTTGTTTTTGATACTTGGTCCTAATTGTATCGTCTCCTATGTGAGACTTTTTGACGTTAGGGCAGTCCCCCTCCCCCTCCACACACTTTAGAGTAACACGTAATATCTGGTCGCTCCCACAGAGCTTTTTCCAAAAGTAAGGCAATGGTATAATTTATTACGCTGTTACTACGTGTTTATCACGAAAAATTCTTTTTTGTTGCAGGGAGACTTGGTTCAGCTGAAGGTGCTTTCATTCCAGGGAACATTCGAGTTGAAGAGCAAAGCCATTGACGTGCTGGTCACGGTAAGGATCTTCCTATTCGTTTATTCGATGACCTTAGACCCTTTGATCCTTCGACATCGTCGAGAGTGACTCTTCTTGTCAATAGATTCACGGACTTCGACACGAGAACCTGAATCCCTTGATTGGATGCCTGAATGAACCGACGAGACCGTGCCTAGTGTCCGAGTTCTGTACAAGAGGGTCCCTGGAAGATGTCCTGGTCCAGGACGAGATCAAGCTGGACTGGTCATTTAGGTTATCTCTGCTCACGGACCTCGTTCGGGTAAGAAATCCAAAAAGTAATTGTGGGCAAAAAGTATACACAGAAAAAAGATTAAGTTGATTGAATAAAACAGTAAAACCTACTTCATTTATTGAAATTAAAAAGTTTGGTAAATCAGATAAACCTTTAGTTATATTTAAAAAAACGAATTAATTTTTTCAGTTAAGAGTAATTATATAGTTGAGAATGTTTAGTTGATTAAAAAAAAGTGCGTTAAACAGAATATATGATTTATCAGAAAATAATTTGGTTAAAGTAACGAGATGATTTATTTGATTTGACCAACCGCTTCCATTAACTACACTAAGCATACCGAAAGCCAATTCGTGCAACAAAAAGTGTCGGAAAGATCGTTCATCGTGTCGTGAATTTATGAAAAAATTATTGCTGCGAACACCTGGACACCAGGGTGATACAAAAATGCATGGCAACATCCGAAAAAAGAAATACCAAAATTTTTTATTTTTACTGGTGCCGATTTTGACCTGAAATTTTCCATGTAAAATGCATGGAGATAAATTACTTTTTTGAGCTTTTAGAATAATTTTTTAGGGTTTGAAAAAATATGAAAACGGTCTGTAGAGAATTATCCAACGAAGAATTTATTCTATCAGACATATAAGTTTGACAACCTTAACACACCCACATGAGTACCTGAAAACTTCCCCTGAAACCAAAAACGTTAATTCTTCATGAAATCGAACTTTCAGCACTGTATTATCGTCTTTTTTTACTTAAAATTAATAATGTTAGCCTGGTGGAAAATTTATTATTATTGGTTAATTAAGTTTAATTATTTAAACCAATGGAATTTGTTTAAATAATTTTGTTTGTTTCGAAAATTCGTTATTTTCCCTAAAAATTATTACTATTAGCTTAGTGGAATATTTATACGCATCGGTTCATAATTTTTTATTATTTAAACAAATGGAATTTGTTTAAACAATTTATTTCGGAAATTCGTTTTTTTCTTAAAAATCATTAATATTTGTCTAGTGGAATATTTATTAACATTAGTTCATTAATTTTCAATTGTTTAAACAAATTCCATTTGTTTAAACAATTGAAAATTAATGAACGAATGTTATCAAATATTCCACTAGACTAATAGTAATAGTTTTAAGGTGGAAAGAAATTAAAAAAAAAAAAAGAAATTACACAAATTACATTTGTTTAAATATTAAAAAATTAATTAACCAATGATAATAAATCATCGATTAGACCAATGTTAATCGTTTTAAGTAAAAAAAGACGAAAATACAGTGTTAAGGTCGATGTCATGAAGAATTGACATTTTTGGTTTTAAGGGTAGTCTTCAGGTACTCGCAGGGGTGTGTTAGGGGTGTGAAACCCGTATGTATAATAAATGAAATTCTTCGTTGGGTAATTATCTACAGGCCCCTAGACTTTCCTGTTAAATTTATTCAACCCTTAAAATATTATTTCATAAACGCGAAAAAGTTATTTTTCCCACGCATTTTACATGGGAAACTTCAAGTCGAAACCGACACCTGTTAAAATAAATAAATAAAAAAAATACTCACAGTGTCAAATGTATGGCAAAACTGGAGTCTGCAACAATATGCAGAACATTTTTAATGTTAATACAAATTTTAGTTTGCAGGGTACAATTTAATTTACCAGTGTAGACAATCTAACCTCGAAATTCATCATGACCATCATTAATAAAAGAATTCCCAAACAAGTATAAATAGAAAAATCCCTTCTGTCTTTAACGAAAGTCCGGTTTTCTGATTTTGCAAGTGATGCTTATCAAAATTTATAATTAATGGGAAAGGCTTTTTCTATACATTTTGTACGACGACTTATGCGACGATTGTTGATCCAACCAAAAGGTTAGTTTGGATCAACCAAACTATTTGATTTGATCATACAAAATATTTGGTTGCATCACCCAAAATATTTATTATAATCAACCAAACCTTGTTAACATACAAATTTGATTGAATCAACCAAAAATTTGATTGACTATATAGCAATGTATTTATTTGTTTGATCCAACCAAATTTTTTTCTGAGTGTACTGGTAATCCGGAAATACAGAAAAAACTAAAGCTAAATTTGTTTGCATTTAAAATTTTCTACTGTTAAAGTTTACATGTTATTTGGCGAAAGTTTATCATACGATGGAATTAAAGCTCTCGTCTTCTACGTTATTAGCTGCCATAAGAAAACGGCAAAATATGATTGAATTCGAGTTATAAATCAGCTACTAGATTTAAAACTACTTTTCGCTTACTTAATTTTTATTTTAAAAATAATTATACCTGTCGAGAAAAATTAAAACGTATTTTTCGTGAATGAAAATAAAGAACTCGGTACAACTATCTTATGTTTTCGTTCGTTTGTTTTTTGCACTGCTGTTAACTACATAGCAGACGACGGTTTTCCACTGAAAGATTATTCCGAGACAGTTGAAAAACTGGAAATTATCTCAGTTTCATGTAAAGCTTATTCGATAAGGTTCATTTCTGTTGCAGCGAAACTTTCAACTGTAATCGACGTATATTTTACTTTTTGTTTTTTCTGTGAAATACTTGGTTATCTGATCTGGTAGTGCCGTGTAAAAAGAAATTCATGCACATTACTAATATTTCAAACATCTGTTTAAAACAGAAAAACTTTTTTCATCGACATAATTCAACATTCATGCATGAATAGAGAAAACTTTTAAATCATAAATTTGCAAAGAAAATAATTATGAGAATTTTGTAAAGAAATAATAATGCTGGGAAAGCGATAGGTTGCGTCAGAACTTTCCTCTTCCTTTATCCAGCTTGAAAAATTACCATTTCAAATACAAAATTTAATCTGTTTTGTCATTGCTTAAATTTTTTTTTATTTTGTAATTTCGTATTTTTAGCAAATTTTAGTTAGCCTATTGTTTAAAAAATCTCTAGTGCTTCCTTTATGAAAAAAGCAAACACATTTGCTAACGGGAAGCAAAGTGCTCGTGAAATGAGCACTATGCAATTATAAATGCAAAGTGAAAACAATAGAGATCGAATTCAAAGCTAGTTTATTTTTTTCTTTCCTAGAATATACTTTTCTACGCATAAAAATAATTAAAATTGGTCCATGGAAATATCGCTATGAATATAGACAATATATTACTTTATTGGTTCAAGAAATTATGTCTTGTCTCGACAAGATATAAAAAGTTGAAGAAATTAGATATTCTACATTCAACTAAATATTCTTTGATCATGAAAATATTGTTAACAGTAATCATTTCGTCTATGTATCTTTTTTATTTTCTAGACCGACGTCATCCATAACAAATTTATTTCATAGTTTTTTAAAAGTTGTACTTGTTTCTATCAATTTGTATTCTATTTTTAATTCTCAAAGTGCATTGACACTCAAAAATGAAATACAAATTGATTAATTTCATCAAAATCTTTATACAGAATTTAATATATTATAAGTTATCAACCTAGACTAAAATTCATGGATCTAATATATATATATATATATATCTGAAAGTAATGGCAGATAATCAATATTTAAATCGAAAAGATGAATTTCTTAGAAGACGGTTGAACTTGCACCCATGAAACTTGAATTTTTGACCGAAAAGTTAATTTTTAGCCAACAGAGATGAATCTTCAACCAACAAAGATTAATTTTCTACCACAAAAAATAAATTTTTCATCCAAAAGGATACATTTGCAATTAAACCGTTAAAGTTGCGACCAAAAAATATGACTTTAACCAAATTTAATTTACGAGAAATTAGTTGATTTTTCAATTAAAATGATGTATCTGCAAAAAAAAAATGATTTTTTTGAAAAGTAGTTTAACTTCAAACCAAGTATGCCAATTCTAAACTAAACAAATGCATCTTCAACGAAACATGTAAGAGTTAATATTTCAACAAAAAATTATTTCAATTTTGAACCGAAAACAGTTCAATGTAACCAAAAAATACGAATTTTCAACAAAATAGTTAAATCTTCAACCGAAGTGGATTAATTGACAATCAAGCAGTTGCAATGTTAACCAAAAAGGACGATTTTTCAATCAGTATTGTTAATTATTAAAAAAAATGAATTTAAAGTTTGCGAAGGTCAATATTCTACCAATAATGGAATAGTTACATTTTGAGTGAAGGAAATTAATTCTTGGGAAGAACAATGAATTTTCAGAAATATAGTTGAACTTTTAAGCAGAGTTTAATTTTCAACTAAAATGATGAGTGTTAAAAAAAAGAAATTTTTTAAGAAATAGTTCAACATTGACCCAGAATGCTTAAGCTTCAACCAAAAAGTTAATTTTTTAAGCAAGGATAATCATTTTTTACAAAAAAATTAATTATCAACAAAATCCATGAATTTTAAACTGAAATTGTAATGGCCGATTTTTTAACAAAAAGAAAACTTCTAATAAAGAATAGTTGGATTTTCTAGTTTGGCTATAATAATTCAGTTCAAAATTTAGCAAAAAAGAACGAGACAGGCGCGCACACTCCCTCCACCATCGGGGTATGGCTCAACCTCGATTTTTATATCAAGAAGGTTAATTTTCTAATAATAAAATAGTTAAATTTTCAACTAACGAGATAAATCTGCAAACAAAAGTAGAAATTTTTATTAAATTAGTTCAACTTTCAACCAAGTCGCTGAATATCTGACAAAAATATGTCTTTTTAACAAAATAGATTTATTTCCAACAATATAATAAAATTTTCAACCAAATGCTAGAATTGTTAACCAAACTAGATGAATTCTAAATCAGAAGTATAAAGAACAGAATTTTGAAACAAAATTAGTTGATTTTGTTAAAATTTATCATCAGGAAAAGTACTATTATGTAACAAATAAATTTCATGAAGGTAAATACCATACAAATTGTCTAAAATTGGGTGGTAATTGAAAAATTATTTAAGTCGAATTATTTTTACTCGGGTTCTAAAAATCTTCCAAATGTAAGTTGATTTCTTTTTGCTACAACCTATCAAACAAATATGATTCATTCGTTTCTTGGCCTTTGTAAGAACTCCAGTGTGTTCGCATTTTATTATCTGGAAATGGGTCGTACTTCAATTCTATCACTGAATCATTTTGCATAACATAAATCGTAAAATAGATAAATGCACTAAAATGCGAGGAAGTTGGGGCATAAAGCTTTTGACTTTTTAAGGGTATGAAGTACCTTCATAGCACTCCTGTTCGAGTTCATGGTTATCTCACTTCAAGAAACTGCGTCATCGATGCTCGTTGGGTCCTGAAAGTCTCCGATTATGGACTTCCGGCATTTTACGAGGCCCAGAATATAGTTCCGCCTGCTAAAACAGCTCGAGGTAAGATTTACCATTACCTGAAGTCCTAAAGTCCCTAAGATATTTAATAAATCACAGCTGTTAATTATTCTCGTTTAGAAGCTTCAATATTGTTAAAAATAAAATTTGTTAGGAAGGCTGCCAGGTCGTAAGTCGTACTTCCCTTGAGTTACTTAGCAACTTTTTAACTTGTTTTTTTATTTCTTGTAAAATAAGTGTCAAGATCTTGTAATAATTTATTTACTTCTGCATCATAATTGTCTCTTTTTATAGCGCCGGTCGTGTGATCTTACTCCTCATCAAAAAAATATAATTGAAGGGTTTTCTTTCGTAATTTTTGTTTACTTGTTTAATTTGTTTCTTAGACCTTACTGCCAATACAAAAAATCTTCTAAAAAATTCACTATTGACTCTTGTATACGTTCTGAAATCGATATTTCTTCGTGAGGGTGAAGTTTAAGTCAACAGTAGTTGGATTTTCTTAGTGAGGCTGAATTCTTGCACAGATTATAGTGCAAATCTCAGCCAAAAAAAAAACTAAGAGTATGGGTAAAAGTAAATGTTGCAAATTACATTTTGCCTATACTTATACAGGGTTTTAAAATTTGCAGTCGATCAGTAATTAATTCTTGATATGTGAAATTTTAACAAGTACCATTATCATACGATCAGTTCATGTTTGAATCTGATTGGTTGGGTTTTAGTCCCTGAAAATAAATTACAAAAAAAATCTTAAAAAAATAGATGAATTCCTTTGATTCTTTTTGTATACAATTGCAAAATTTAGTCACAGAAATAATATTTTTTAATAAATTGATAACAATAGAGTATCTAGGTGTTATATCTGATACCAATGAACGTAAGGAGATCATTTTTGAAGCATATTGTCCATTTTTTGTATTTGAAAATTTGTTATGCTGTAGCAATGAGCAAAAAGTTACGCTAAAATGTTTGAAAATTTATATTCTTCTTTAGAAAACAGAAAGGGCTTCCAGATTATTGATGGAACAGCACTCACAATAATGCGCCACTGTACGTTGTTTAGTTTTGGAGAAAACACTTCATTGCTCGTTTTTTATTACTCAAATAAAAAATATTTGTTTCTGAAACTTAAGTTTACAGTTGGATACAGAAAGCGTAAAAAAAATGGAGACACTTTTTGTAAAATTTTTGTAATTTATTTCCAGGGGCTAATAGTCACTTCAATTTGAGTACTATAAAATGATTCCAAAAGGTACATTTTAACCTTTCACTCATCAGGAAATAAATGCTAATCGACTAAAAATGTTGAAACTCTGTATCAGTATAGGCCAAATTTTCATCTGGAATGCGCACTTTGTCCTATATTTGACATCGTTTTTTTCTGCTCAAATTTGCACTATATTCGGTACAATCATTAAGTATCTATATGTTTTGAACAGATAGGGGGCCTATTTAAATTACGTAACGGATTATAGGCCTTCTCTAATTGAATTTGCAATCAATGCTATAAGCCTTTAATAACAAGAATTAATTTTTAAAAATTTAGTTTAACTTTCAGCCAGGTAGTTGAGTTTTCAATTAATAAAGATTAATTTTCAACAAAATATTTAAACTTTTAACCAAAGAGATGACTTTTGAACTTGAAATAAAAATCTTCGAAGAAAAAAATGATTTCTTAAAAAAGTGATTTCACCCAATCTTTAATAAAAAATAGTTAAATACTTAAGCAAATAAGAAGAATTTTTAAGCCAAATATGGCATTTTAATTTTAAACAATGAAATTTCTAAATCAAACAGATGAATCTTGGAATAGAAAAGATAAATAAAAAAATACTTGAACTTTTTCTGAAAATAGATTTCAGTTGACTTTTTAAGAACAAAATATGAATTTTTATGCAAGAAATACGTTTCTACGAAAAAGATTAGATTTTTAATATAGAATGACGAAACTTTAATCAAAAAGTCTGTCTTTTTAAGAAAATCGTAGAATTCTCTACCAGATAAAAAATCTAACATATGAAATTAATTAAAAATCGACCAACTTTTTTTTTATTTGTTTATTTCTCAACACAAAAATATAAGTTATAAGCAAAATATGAATTTTCGATAAAATAGTTCAATTTTTAACAAAAAAACAGAATTTTCGTCCAAAAACTATGACTTTTTATTAAAACAGTTAAAGTTTCAATCAAACAGTTACATTTGCATCCAAGAGTAATAAAAATTATACTAAAGCATGTAAATTTTTACAGCAAAAAGACAAATTGTTAAACAATTTGCCACAAATTGACAACCAAAAAGGATAGCTTTTTAGGAAAATTATAAAATTTTCAACTAAATAATAAAATTTATAACTGAAAGTTCAATCTTCAGGAGAAAGCTGTTGCGAACTTTCAAAAATTATGTACACGAGTGAAGGTTTTCCTCTATCCTGTCATAAAAAATGGTTAAAAAAGTGTTTCAACAACCCCCCCACCCCTCCTCCCTCGCGTGAGCTGTTGCTTAATATTAGTACGACCCCTAGTCCAAAGACTATTAGCAAAGACTATGCTTAACTTATGTTATTTAGTGATTCACAGACTTTGAAATATCTTACGTAAGAAATAGCTTTAAACACTTACCTTTCCCTAGTAATGTAGCATATGAAAATTGATGATCCCCCTCCCCCAGAAATTTTACGTAATTTATGCACGGCTCCAAACATCTGATAGAACAATGAATAGAAATATTGATGCAGAGCATATTTGAACGTAAAATACGGAATGTTTACGAAATATCGCAGGATATTGAACTTTTCGAATCCTTGAATCGCAATATTGTGCTTGGTAGCAAATATGTTCTTCACTTTTCATTTTTATTTTTATTTTTATTGAACTTGGCGATTTCCCACACCCCAAGTGCGGTGGGATATTGCACAAGAGGTTTCGAGATGAGAGTGGAAAGAAGGATTTTACGATCTACACGAGGTGAACTCCATATTGTTTCAGATCTGTTATGGACAGCCCCGGAATTATTGAGGCACTCTGGCCTCCGAAAAAGAGGAACTCAACCTGGAGATGTCTACAGTTTCGGAATAGTCATGCAAGAAGTGGTCGTCCGTGGCGAACCTTTTTGCATGTTAGCTCTGACACCGGAAGGTAAGAGCTTTCTCAAAGACAGAATAATGAGACTGAGTGAAAAAACAAAAAACGCCAAGAGCTTTCGCGAATCTCATAAACGTCAAGTTAAAGTGGCTTTTGCGAAAACATTTTCTCTTCCTTAACGTTTTGCATAGGGCTTTTCTATTGAGAACAAACTTAAGCTCAGAAGAAAATGCAACACAGAAAAAAAAGTTGACCCTAACAGAATTTTTTTTTTAATTCCGAAAAACGATTCTCGGTGAAGGTATCATTAAAGTAAACAATTTTTAAAGAAAATATCTGAAACCTATTTTTTATTCTTATATGTTCAAGAAGTTGTGTAAGTTAAAAATAAGTGAAATATATTTGTGGCTTTTGTGGATCTACTTGTGCAGAAATGTGGGCATGGCCCAAATAGGGACAAGGCTTGGCAAAAATAGGCTCTAGCCTGGTGATCTAGCCTGGATCGAGCTCGAATGAAACCCAAAATCTAGCCAGGGACAGGTTTGATCGTCCAGCTTTTCCCAGGGTTCATCAAAATCTATATACAATAATTTGTTAAATTACGTATTATATATTTTAAAGTTTTGAACATCATTGCATAAATTAACAACGTGTTTAAATTTTATGATTGGACACCAAATTTTCTTAATTTGATGTTATAAGTTACGTGGAATCTTAATGTAAAAATATTATTGATAATTATTAGAAGTGCTTACTTGCAATTTTACCGCGTGAGTATGGGATACTGCCGATTGCTTGAGGCCTCCGGATTTTTAGAGTGCTTTTATTTTAGGCAATTTTATAAATTTAATTATAGTGATAGTCATTTTGTAAAGTTTGCCACTGGAAACTTCAAAATAAGTCAAAAAAGAGTATAGTGCTGCTCCATCTGTTGTTCATTTCAGGAACTTTAACGCTAGCCAGGCCCTAGATCAAGCCATTGCAAAATTCAAGCTAGGCCCAGGCTAGGGACCCCAGCCTGGCCCAAGTCTGGAACCAGATGAAAACTTGGCTATTTCTGCACAGGTAGCATGAAGTTCTTTATTAAAAAATTGACAAAATTAAGAGCTTAATCAACACATACATCAATTTTTCTTTCAAAATCGAATAAACAAATCCACTCATTTTGCGAAAAATGTAATTTCTCACATTTATCATGTGGTTTTACAACAATCATATAGAAGTCCTGAAAAAATTTTTCTTTTGAATCTTACATATTTTCTTTTTTTCATTGCCTCCTTAGTTCTTATACTTTCTTGACAAAGTTACAAATAAGCAAAAAACATTTTTCTTTATCAAAATACTATAATTTCTTTTTCTAGAGAATTTTACGAGTAACAAAAAATAAAGCTAGATATTTTAAAATTTAGAATGAACTGTCCCTCATTGTTCACAAACGAGATTTTGATTTACCCCACTCTTCGGTTCAAAGTGTAATGTAGTACAAAATTCTATCAAAACATAGGAAACAGAGTGATTTTTTACGAAAATAGGGTAATAATGGATAAATAACTTCATTCAAATGAAAAGATTTTAAGTCGAAATATGTATTCAATTTTCAACAAAATATATTAATTTTTAATTTGTTATAAATTTCTAACCTAAAGTATAATGATGAAATATTCAGATAAAGCAATTATTTTCATCAAAAAAAGGTAATGAATCATTAACAAAATATGTCCATTTTAAACTAAAGAAGTGAACCTTGGAAAAATATGAATTTATGAACAAACTATTTACATTTTCAACAAAAGAGATGGAATTGGAACTAAGATAATGAGTCTTAAAAAATAAATTTTCAGCAGAAGAGTTCAACCCAAAAGATAATTTTGTAAACCAGAAGAAGTATTTCCTTAAAATGTAATAGTTAGATTTTCAACACAGGATGTGAATACACAAACAAAAAGAATTTTAAACAGAGTAGTTTCAACAAAATGCAAAAATTTAAACCAAATACTAGGATTTTCCACTGAACAAGATGAATTGAAGGGTTGCACTGGAGAAATAGATAACCAAATTTTTTTCCGAAAATCGACTTTTTGCATAAAAAAATTTTTTAAATCTCAAAAACATGTTTTTTTAAAAGGATTTTTTCAAAAGCTTATTTTTAATACAGTAATCAAAAGATTGTTATATTAAAATTAGATGACTGATTCTGAACTGGTACCCCAACGTCTTTTATTTGCCTAACCTCCTAAAATTTTTGTATCCCTTTTTCTGCCCAACTTTCTCTTTCAAAATTTTTTCATGTAGTAAAAACAATAAAATACTTTTTTTCAAAGTAAAAGTCCTTAAATAAAACTGTTTGTTACTTTTTTTAAGCCGAAGTACCAATCAAATTTCAGCCTACTATCTTCATTCTTCATTTTGCACAAAAAGTTACTTTCTTAAGGTTTTTTCAGCTAATAGTTTGCCTTGTTGTTCGAAACAATATTTTTGAAAATTATCATCGTTTATTCATAAAGAAACATATAACTGTCTTCTTCCTGTGTAATTTTCAACAAAAAAATTTTCCATCACAATGCATTACTATCACATTAAATCTTTTTTTCCGATACATAATGATTTTTTAAAATGAAAACTTTGATATTCTCATTGAACCTTTTCATATATCGGCAGCAAGTTCTTATTATTTTGTTTTAAATTTAAAAAGAGTATTTAGTCGCAGTCAAAAGACGAATTTCAAGACCCACAAAATTTGCCTATCAAAATTCATAAATGATTTACTTGAAATTAGTTGACTTTTCCTGATCGAACTCATTTTTTCTAGACTTAGCAACTCAGTATATCAGGAGTAAGTTTTATATTTTTGTTTCAGTTGAAAATTGCACTTTTTATCGTGATTCACAACCAAGCTTACAATTTTAGGCTTCTGCCACTTTAAAATTGTAAACTTCATCATTCTATTTCTTGAGAAGGGCTAATATTTTTTAATCATACTTTTTTGGCCTTAATTTAGAAAAACTTTAGCTCGTGAGTAAACTTTTGTTTTATCTTTCAATGGCGATTTCGATTTTACAGGATGTCATTTCGCTCTTCTGAAAAATTTGGATTTTGTTAGTTATCTAGTTATGTACTGCAACCCTTTAATTATAAACCAAAAATATGATGTAAAATTTTCAACCAAAAGTAGTAGATTTTTCTTGTTGGGTTCTATTAATTTAGTTCGCATTTGAGCGGAATATCGAGCCAAGTGGGGAAAGGGTATGTTTATTAAGAACAATGAGAAGAAAAGAGGAAGTCTTTAACCTTTATCATCAGAAAACATTTTACATCTTGTCTAGGTTAATGAAGTTATTTCCATTTACCCTATTCCCCTAAGCCCTCTTACCATCCGTAGCTCTTAGCGTGACCCCTTCCCCTACTCAAATTGGTAACGTAGTGTACGGGCAGCCGCTTACCAGGTGTATACATATGAAACCGGTATTTTTTCAAGAAAAAAACACATTTATTTCAAGAGAATGATAACAAATATTTTATTCAAAGTATGCGCCCT
>NC_046662.1:31911635-31939168 GCF_010883055.1 Belonocnema kinseyi | reverse complement strand
ACAATACGCCAATTAGCACAAATGGTAAGTTCCGACAGTGCCTACAAGTGTGCCAACTGGCCGCTAAATGGCAATACCGGTTTCATATGTATACACCTGGTAGCTTGAAAATTTATTTTTAGACTTAAAAGATGATGCGAAAGAGGATATTTTAATTTAATTATAATATGCGGTGCATTCTAGAGATTTAATTAACGAATATCTAGATTATAAGCTACGTGATGAGCTTCATATGTTGCGGTATCATCCAAAAATATCGTGCTTTTGTGTTACCACCGTGCAACTTTGAGCTCTCCTAATGCCGAGTTTCCAAATGAATTTAAGCTCACATTGTCATTTTAGAATTCATCAGAAAATAGGTGCACCTCTGAAAAAGACGATAATTAAATGATCATTTAAAGCAAAATTTCCTATTGCGCTCTGAAAATAAATCAAAAAGAAATTCATTAATTTCATTGGACTTGACATTTTTCAATATTGTATGTAAATTGAAAATAAAGATTCTGAGTTCTGAACGAGGAAAAGTTTTGTAGAAGTTGACAGATTCGTTGATTTTTATTTAAACCCGTGTAGAAATAACCCCATTTGGCCCTATTACAAGTCGGGCACTAATCAGGGGCTAGCCGGATTATTAATTTTGATAAAGTACCCAGTCGGGGCTAATCGGGGACTAGTTGGGCTTTTTGTTGTCAAAATTTCAGTCGGGGCCTGGTCGGTGGTTGGTCAAGGGCTAGGTGGGGCCTTTTTGTTCAATAATTTCCGTGTGGGTAATCTTCAGGCTCTGGTCGGAAGCTAGTGGGGCTCTGGTCGGGTTATTCTTATGTTTGAGTTTTCGGCGAGGTTTTATCAAATGAGGTAATATCTAAAAAAGCGTAATGATTTTTTAATTCTAAAACACCTAGAATATATTTTTTTAGACGTAATCTTATTTTTTGTAGTATTTTTTAAAAAATTGCGATTTTCTAGGAGCAGTTATAAATAATTTTGTATGCAATTCGTGAAGAGCAGTATCCTAGTAGTAAAATATAAAGCATGCTACAGTTCAGAATTCGCTACCACCTTTATTTGAGTCTTGCGGTTCTGGACTGATAGCTTTAAAGAAAATCCGCAAGGGTGCGACGTGCCTCCTCTTGCGCAACAGAAATGACACGTCGAGTTTTTAAGATAGCAGTCCACACGTAACGAAGCATAATTACCCGGAGCAGAGACTACCGTGACCAACATGACGGTTTCTTCAGAGCGAAGCTCTTCCATTGCTGCGTGCCAGTTGAAGTTTTTTTTTTTAAATTAATATTACACAAATTTTGGAGAATTTTAGTTAAATAAATGTATGCATTTTGACGCGTATGATATGTTTCACATTAAATCTTGGGTAACTTGTGAGCACTTTTAAATATTTCAAAAAAGTTTATGAAGATCTCCGTAAATAATAAGCATTTTGACAAAAATTTAGGGGATGTTTCACAAATTTTGGGGAGTTTGGTTAATATTCCACGCGGATGTATTATCATATGACCCCTACTAGTACCCGATCAGGCCCCGACTAGGATAAGTCGGGTTACTTGACTAGTCCCTGACTAATCTACCGTGACGCTACTGGTCGGGGGCTAGTCAGATCACCCGACTAATCCCCGACTTTAAATTTGGTGGCATGGTCGGGAACTAGACTAGTTCCATATTTGAATTTCTACACGGGAAATTGCAAATGCCGCTTAATACTTTGGCAATTTCATGTTAAATATTCTTTAAGTGCTTTAGCTTTAATTATATGAATTTTTATTGACATTTAACTATTTGTTTTGATGAATAGGTCGCGAATTTGTAACTAGTTATATATATATATATGCAAAAATTGGAAAATAATGTTATAATAGAAAGAAACACTTTTTCTCTTGCTCAAACTTCTTTGTATTTATATAGGAATAGAACTTAATCACGAAAACAATTAATAATTCTATTGCAAAGCAAAAAAATTTCATTTGTTTCAAATTTTAATTTCCTTAAATTTCCTGAATTGTTCGGATAATCTTTAGTGACGTGTAAGAACTTAAATGTTAATAAAAAAGAAATATAAAAAAATTGAAAATTTGTTCCGTTTCATATAGAAAAAAATCATACAACATGCATACTAATATTATATAACTAATAACTATTTTAATATTTATGATTTGTTATTATACTCAAATATTTATTTCTTCATATTTGTGACTAACTCAGAAAGAGTGTTAAATATTTGGATTTCTTTATCCTAATTGTATAAGGGCAATCGAAATCTGAAAAAAAACTCAAATCTAAATATTTTGCCTCAAAAACTGATAGCAACAGTGATTATTGTTAATTTTGTAATTAATGTTTGGATAATTATAATTTCTGTATTAATATAAAGTATTTTTAGCAAAAAGAACATCTTTTTTATGATGCCACTGTTTTTTTTTCTATTTTTAAATCAAATTTGCTTATAACAATTAAATCGATAAATAAGACAAGTTTATTTGGAATGTGCAAGTCCACGTGCATTTCTCAAGAAAATATTAAACTGAACATCAGAAAATTTTTTTATTTCAAAGGGAAATCTGGAAGCTTCAAAGGAAATTTCTTTAATTTTGCGGGATTTAAAAAAAAAATGTAGGAAAAATTAAAATTATTTTACAAGATGTTTAGAATTTTTTCCATTTCAGAAACAATTCGATACTCAAAACGATAATGTATACAATTACTAAAAATAAAACCAAGAATGAAACGACCAAATCCGTACAGTCACCATAAAATGCTCCTACCTATTGCAATAAAAAAAGATGATAATTTAAAAAAAATCTCTGTATAAAAATAAAAAAGAGGAAAGAAAAATTACAAAAGGCAACGAAATAAATTGCCTTCCTTCTCTTCTTTTTTTATTTCTTTACTATTTTTTTATTATAATGAAGTCACAATGAAAGAATATTTATAACTAATATTCACCAACATTTCGATATTCACGCTGCACTTTGGTCAATATTCACTGATGAGGGTCACCATTGTGTGCCGAAACGTCTGAACAACTTAATTAGTTTCAATTCAACTGAACCTAAAGACAATAACTTACATCAACAATTTCTACAAAATTAGTTATAAATATTCTTTTATTGTGATATGATAAAAATAAAAATAAAAAAGACGAAGGAAATAAAAAAAGAATAGGCTGGGGATTTATTTGGTCGCCTTTTCATTTTTCTTTCATCTTTTTGATTTTTGTATAGAGATTGTTTTTAAAGGGTGATATGTTTGTTTAAATACAATAAGAACATTTCATGTCGGTTTAATAGATTTGTTCGTTAGATTCTTTGTTTTATAATCAGGAAATCTATAGATTCATATTATTATTGGACACTAAATAGGATTTTAAATTTGGTTTTAATTTAATTTAAATTTCTCAAATTTTACTTTAAAAAGTTTTGAGACACTTTAAACTAGATGTGAGTTTTTCAACCTTTAAAAATAAAAGCTTGAAGTTTTTATATGAAAGATTTAAAAATATTTCAAAAACTAAAAAGTTTTCTAAAGATTGCTGAAATTTTTTTAATGACTTGTTATTTAAAAAAAAATATTTTGAGTAAACATTCAAAAAGATTTTTAAAAAAATCACAAATGCTTAAAAAGTAATCGAGAAGATTTTAAGGCAATCTAGAAATTTGTTGATAATTTTGTGTAACTTTAGAAAAACCTCAAATCTTTTTTGAAGATATTAAGAAGTTTCAGAAGTTTTAGAATGATTTGGAAATAATTTTGATCTTGAGAAGATTTTAAGAAATTTAAAAATAAATGTTGATTTTGAATGATTTTGAAAAAATGTAAACTATTAATTCATTTAAGGAGGTTTCCAAAAATAAAAATTATTTTAAAAGAAATCTAGGACGATTGAACCTCCTACACCCCCCCCCCAGTATCCTGACATTGGTAAATAATAAAATACAAGGCAGCAAATTGCCGATTTTTAAAGTATCTGATAGTGCAAAATTCCCGATACTAGAAAATCATCGAATTGAAACAATAAAAAATTATTTCCTAATCGATATTACTTATTTATTAAAAATAAAATAATAAAATATTTTGATAAAAAAATATTTTTTCATTTTCAATTCATTTTTTTTAAATTGCTGTTCAGGACAATATATGAAAAAAAAATCATTAGGCGAATTTATTCTTCTGAATTATTGCTGTTATGATAAGAATATTGTTCTTGCAGGGTTCTTTTGGCATTAGGAAACGATTTGTTAGAAAAAATATTTTCTAATTGCTTCAATTTAATAATTGTATAGTTTCGGGAATTTTGCATATCGGATATTTTCTATTTCGGTTCTTTCCTGCCAGAAATTGTATTAGTCTGAAATTTGGTAATATTACAAACTGTAAGGAATTTTGTCACTTGGGCATTTTCAAAATTCACAAGTATTATGAATTGTTATAAATTTAATTCTGAAATAATTAAAAAAATTGGAGGAAAAGTTCAAGTCATACTGATAAATTTTGAGGAATTCTAAAATCTTCGAAAAGATTAAAAATATTTTAAAACCTGAAAAGCTTTCCGAAATTTTATAAAATACTATTTTAATTCTTGTAGCCTTATTAAAGACTGAAATATATACTAAACCGTCTTTCATTTTTCCTAGGATTTGGTTAATTCCCGTAAAATAAGAAAATTGTATTACAAAATTTCCAGATTCTTTTTTATGTGGTGTAATATACCTCGAACCTAATTTGAGTTCGAATTTAGTTTTTTCAAAATTTAAAAAAATGAATAGTTCTTCGATATTTTTATTTGGCATTGATAATTATTTTATTATTTCTACATACAATAACAAAGTAATTAAAAAATAACGACATTTATTTTTGTTACAAAATTAGGAAATAGAATATTACATTTTTAAACCGTAACAATATGAAAAATTAGTTACTTTTTTAATCAAAGCATTATAGAGATAACTTTCACCTACTTTATTTTCATTATATCAAGTAATTAAAAGAAATTGTTTTCGTTTCGCGAAAAAAAGTTGTTGATTCAGTGGTAATTCTCTTATTTATTGTCCTTAATTCTTCTAAAGTGGCTTTTTCTTGTTCGCGCGTTTTCTGCAGATATAATCGAGAAGGTTAAAAAACCGCCACCATTAATCAGGCCCTCGGTTAGTAAAGGGGCTGCGCCACCGGAAGCCATCAACATCATGAGGCAGTGTTGGGCTGAGACTGCAGAAATGCGACCAGATTTTAATGCTGTTCATGACCTCTTTAAAAAGTTAAATCATGGAAGGTAAATAAATTATCTAATTACTGCTTTTTTTATCATTCTTCTTCAGGAAATAAATCAGGTTTTCGTAACAATAAATAATTTCCAGTTCTATTTTTTCTCACTTAATTATTAGGTTTGTCGAAAATACAATACTTTTAAAAATCGAAAATGGCTCATGTAATGGGTTGGATATCAATAATGTGCACATTGAGGCAAATAATTTGTATTTGAAGAATTTGAAGAAATTATCTATAGTTAAAAATTTATAGTTATTTTTGTTTGAAAAAATTAAAATTAAAAAAATATAGCTTTAGTTTAAGTTTAACTTTGTTATATTCGTGAAAATTAATCTTTTAAATACTTAAAATGATTAATAAATTACAATTTTTTAGTTTAATGTATTTCCTTACTATAGAGTCTTTAACTTGAAAAAATATCTTCTTAAAGTACTTTTCGGTGCCAAAAATAAGTTCCCTAAAAAATAGTTATTTTGTGATTTTAAGATTGAAAGTAATATATTATTGATTATTTCAGTTCAAACAAAAAATATTGTTTATCCCAAAAAAATTTCTAAACTCACAAAAAAAGTTATTTTAACTAATTCTTGAAAAATGGTTGACATTTATTAATTGATAACTTATGTCCTCAAAGAAAATTTAATCTACAACTCGACTTTTGTACATTTTTAGAGTGAATTTTTATGTGGCGGAAATTCTGAAAAAACTAAAAAAACACATTTTTTTAACAAATGACTATAGTTTAAGCAAATATAGTTATTTTAGAAATGAGACACAGTTTATTTGTAAGGAATGTTTGTTCGAAAAGAAAAATTCCAGACTTATTAAACTTCGAACATTAAAGAAAAATTGGCAGGAAGCGATAGTGAAAAGAAATTCAATTACAAAAACTAATGATAAAGTAAAAATTTTTCGAAGTTCTTCACTTTTATTCATAAAAAATAATGTTTTTTATTTTACAATACATGCTGATAATGTAATTTTAAGTTTTGAATCAGAGACATTTTTTCCACAATGATGTGATTTTTGGTTAGAGAACTTCCTTGAACTTAACAGCTGTTTAATCAGTCATAAGCCACTAAATTCGTTTAAGAACAGTAACGTCTAAAACATAAAACTAATTTTGGTTTTGACAATCAATTTTATCTTAAAAATATTATCTTTTCTTTTTGCAAAGAAGCCTTAAACAAAAGTTATATTATTTAAATTTTATACTCATTTTCGATCTTTTAACATTTTTATTGTTGATTCACCTTAATAGTGATCTATTTAACTTACTAAAAAAATTTGAGTTTGGCCTAAAGTTTAGATAAAAAACACTCAATGTTTGACTTGATTTAGAAAATTGACCAATAAAATCCACACACACACACACACATTGATATACATTAGAAATTTAAATTCAAATTTATTTCACAAAATAGCTCATTTGATTTCTTAAAATATTAATGATATCGTCAAAAAACTACTTAACGCTTATTTTTATAAAATTTCTATTATTATATATTATTTTCAGAAAGAGACAATAAAATGGTCTAAAATCAAAGGAAAGTCTAATTTGTTTGTAACCTATTTTTGTTTAGAAAATGTTTATGATGAATGAGAAGGGCGTGAATAGCCCCCCCCCCCCAATTACCATTCAGCAGGTCTGCTCTAGGGTTCCCAAGAATGCATGGGAAAATGTTTGTTTAAATTTTAATTCACATCGCCTCCACTTTTGTTTGAATCTGCAAAAAAATGATTGGGGTCTTGAAATGAATTATAGGACGAAGTTCCACAAGCCCTATAAAGTTTAACACTTAAGTTCTCTAAAAAAAGATGATTTTGTGAATTAAATACCAAATCTTTAGTATTAGGTGAATCGAGTTAAAACTCAACATTTATCTATAAAATTAGGTATAGAATCCAAATGAAAAATTACTTTGCAAATATCACCTACATAAGACGGTCTTATAGTGTCCTGAAAAAACACCATAAGTGAAAAATGGGGTTTTGCAAGCATTTAGCATTGATTATTTTTTGGATTTTCTTTTCAAGAAAAATTGTTTTCAATACACTAGATACTAAATTCTACTAGTTTTTAAATCTATACATAAATTGTTTGAATAATGTAGTATTTTTTCTAGCAATTTTCTTCTCGAATATAATTAGAAAGTCACCGCTTTTCTGAACTTTTTAACTTATTTTTGACTTTTTAGCTAGAGTTGCAGTTTTTTTGTGTCCAATTTTTACTGAGTGAGGTAATAATTAATTAAATATCTAGTATTACCTCAGAAAAAATTTTTTATTGAAGAACACATTATTTAAACACTAATGCTTGTTAGTTTGCATAAATAGTTAACTCACTAAGTGAAGTGTGGATAACAATTTTTAAATGTAGGAAAAAATTGCAACTATCTATTATCTAGTACCAATATAAGAGAAAATGGTTAAAAACAAAAATAAGTTGTTAAAAACAATTATGCTTGTTAAATTACATCAATTATTACTGGAATAAGTTAAAAGATGAAAATAAGTTAGAAATTTTCGAGAAAACTGCCACTTTATAATTCTATTCTAAGAGAAAATTGGAATAAAAAATTATAAATTGTTTAAACAATTTGCTTGACCATTTAATAATTAATGGAAAGAAATACTGCATGCAATGGAAACAACTCATATTCAGGAGACTGCAAAAAAATCATAATTAGCGCCAAAAACTTGGAAAACTCTAGTCCAATTTAATAGTAGAGAAATAGTGAAAAATTAAAAAAAGGTTAATTCCTAGAATTATTCTAAAAGAATGTTGATATAAATTATAAATCTAAATTTTATTTATTATTGTCTTATTTTATATGAAAAGTAAAAAATAAGTCAAACATTTTGAAAAAATGCGCGACGTTTTAATTATATTCTAAGAGAAAATTTGTATACAAAATAATAAATTGGTTAAGCAATTGATTTCAAAATCTAATGAAAAATGAGAAGTAATATTTTGTTGAATGAAAACAACGTGTATAAAAAACCGTAGAAAATAATAATTATCGCCAAAAATTCGCAAAACACAATTTTTTACTTATGGGTTTCATTTTGAACCTATAACTTGCGGAACCTCAGTATGTCATTAAAAAAACTAATTTTTTATGTAGATTTGAACAAATTTTAGGGCGATAATGAAAATTCTTAAGAAAAAAAAATGGAACACCTTAATCTACACTTTGTCAAATACTGAATCCGATAAGAGAACTTTATTGTTTTAGGTGGGATCACTTTAGAAAATTCTGTACATCCACTTCTTGTTTTGCTAAACATAATTTAAACAAAATTCTTTACAATAATTACCATGATTTTTTCGAATTGTTCTGTAAATCACGCTTTGCATTACACTAACCGGATTTTTAAAAAGAATCAACCTTATAATTTTTAATTAGGTGAATCTTATAAAAAAAACACCTTTAGGTTATTAGAACATATTTTGAATGATTTTCACGTTTTTGAATTTCTAATAGCATGCATGATTCACTTTTCAATTAAAAAATCTTTCTATGAGGAAAACATGTAAATGAAAAAATGACAAACTAAGAGGGGCAAGGGAATTTTTTAATTTATCCAAATTGAGCGAGAGTTATTTAAATATTTCCAGAAAAGTAAACTTCGTGGACACAATGTTCGAAATGCTGGAGAAGTACTCAAACAATCTCGAGGAATTAATTCGCGAAAGGACCGAACAGCTTGACATGGAAAAAAAGAAAACTGAGCAACTGCTCAACCGCATGCTGCCAAGGCAAGTTAAATTGCACAGTATTATATATTATTTTTTTATGTTTTGGAAAACAGGCACGTACCTGAGTGAGATCCCTTTTTCCCATAAAACTAAAAAGCGGAACCTAGAAAAAATCTGTTGGTTTACTACACTGCTCACGTGTTATCATAAAGCTGAATCCTTAGCGAAGAAAGAAAAGCGTGTGCTCTCTGTCATAAGCTACCCATTTTCCAACTTCGTAAACGAGAAAATACTATTACATCGTTACGAAGAAGTATCCTCCAATAACAATTTTTATAGTTGGCCATAAAAAGCTGATTTAAGAATGAAATCACTTTACTGAGAAAGCTTTAAACTTTTTACTATAAAAGATTCGTAAAGAGTGAAATAAGATTTTAGGAATAATCAATTAGAAAATAGATTCAACGCTGTTATGTTTTTCAAAATTTTTTTTTTTGAATGAATGCAGTTTTTCTTTTTCTTTTGTGGATTAACCTAGAATTCCTAAGTTGCTTATTAAAACAACAAGTTCGTTTCACAAAACACCGATCCGACAACGGTCGCTGCTCAATCTCTTTAGCAAATCTCGCCCGGCTAAGAGCCTTACGACGTCACCTGGTAAAGCTTTCCACTTAATTTATTTTATTTCTAAAATCTTTCAACTTTAAGAATTTTAAATGGCAAACCGTGAAAATTTATCAATTTTCATTGCAGATATTCAAAGTTAATATAACAAATATAACCTATGAATACTTGATTTCTGATTTTTTTTACATCATCTAAATTTGAGAGTTTTTGTCTATGCATATCTTAAATTCGATGTTTTATAATTCTGCCTTTAAAAGTGTACAAATTTGAATTACATATATCAAAAATTAGATATTTCAATTTGGAAAATTCACATTTGAAAATGATACACATTTTAAGTTTACAAAAAATTGGAAGACTTAAGATTGAAAACTTGACTTCTGATTTAAAAAATCATAAAAATTGCAGAATTTTCATTTATACATCGAAAAAATGCAATGGTCTTCAATTTTAGCAATTTAAAATTTTAGAAATTTGAATTATAAGTATTTAAAATTGAAGATTTTAAAATGTTTACCATTTGAAATTAAGAAGTATGCTGATATTAAGATTTACAGTTAAAAATTCTTCACATCTTGATGATTTTTATTATAAATCTCTTTATTTTGAAAGATCTTTAATTTAGAAGAATTTATTTCGAATATCATGAAAATTCACGAATTTTTATTTATACATCTGTAAAATGCAATAGTTTACAATTGTAACTTTTTAAAATATCAGAACTTCAAAATATTATTCGTTTGAATTAGAGTTTTCAATTTTGACAACTAACAGTTAAAAATTATGCTAATTATAAGTTTTACAATTTAGAATTCTGTACTTGATTTAAAACTTGATTTTTGGTTTCAAGGATCATCAAAATTAAAGAAATTTTATCGATACACCTTTAAAGTCGAAGAGTTTTTAATTTTTGCAATTTATATTTGAAATGTCTTTAATTCACAAATTTAGAATCCAGGTTTTGTAATTTTAAATATAACAAAGCGAAGAAGTTTCGAATGTAAATTATTCAAATCACCGATATTTGTAATGGTAAATATATTGTTAAAATTAAAAAGTTCTTACTTTTTAAAATTTAAAACTCTGCAAACCTAAATAGTTGCAATTAAAAATTCTTGTATTTTTAAAATACGGAATTATAAACTAGTCCACTTTGAAGATTTATGTTTTAAAGATATGTAATTCAAAAATTTTTGGAGATTGAAAATTTTAAACTTTTGGTATTTTAAAGATATATGAATTAATGTTTATAAGTTTTGATGATTGTGTAACCTAAAACTGGAAAAATTTATAATTGTAAAGTGTGCAAATTGAAAGTCTTAAATTTTCAAATTAAAAGTTTGCAATTTTGAAGAGCTACAATTGAGAATTCATCGATATTGACGATGTGCAGTTTCATAATTGTTATATTTTGGAGATATAGAATTGAAAACTCTTTAATTTAAAAGGTGTATAATTGGTAATTACAAATTTTATTAATTTTTAACATTGAAAGCGAATTTTTGTTTCCTATTTATTCTAAATTATACTAATTTCAAATGTGCACAAATAATCGAAATTATAGAAATTTTTAATTGTAAATTGTCATAATTGAACACTCTACAATTTTAAAGCTTTAAAGTTCAAGCTTAATTTAAAGTTCTGCACACAATAAATAATTAACCTATAGCAGACAATCATTATTTAGAGAATATTAATTTATGGAAAATAATTAATATAATTAAAATAATAGTTAATACAGAATATGCGTTCGTAAGCTAAAATAAGAATGAATTATTTTAGATAGATTGGTGCTTTTAATTAATCATTGTCAACTGTATAGGTTCATTATCTATTGTAGGCTGGTCTTCGCTGTGTAATTTGAAAGATTTTTTTTGGATTAGCTCAAATTTTAGGATTTAAAATTGCACAATTTTTGATTTTCACAACTTTCAATGTAAAATCATTCAATGATGATGGTTTCCAATCTAAAGCTTTGCCGTTTTTATGAGTCAAAATTGAAAATTTTACTTTTACCTTTTACTACTAAATTCTATCCTTAATTTCTTTTCACTCTAATACTTAATTTATTATAAATAGTGTCAAAAGTTTAATTCAAAAAGAATGCTGAAAAATGTTTTAAATAAACTTCACGAATTTTTGTATTCAAATAGAAAAATTGACTAATGACTGTTCAGTAGGTAAATAAAAGAGTTACTAATATTGTTACTAATGTAAAAATATACAGTAATTTTATTTGGCTAATCAAGAAAATTAAAAAAAATTGCAAATACTGTCTTTTATTCTAAAAATATACAAGTATGCCTCGTGTAATCTTTTCCTACTTAAACAAAAATCGCCTGTTTAATGGCTAATCAAGAAAATTGAAAAAAATTGCAAATACTGTCTTTTATTCTAAAAATATACAAGTCTGACTCGTGTAATCTTTTTCTACTTAGACAAAAATCGCCTGTTTTCTAAGTGGTAAAATTTCTTTCTAGCCTGTAGGGAACTTCTACAACACTACATCTATTTTCAAATGATCCTAAAATCAGATAAACAATATTATTTGATCGATCAACAGGATGAGAGTTTGATATTCTAATTCAAACTAAAGATTCTCCACTCAATTACAAGTTCAATTGGGAAGAGAATTTTATGGGATGTCAAACGAACTTATTCTAATATACTGCAAAACTGGGTGGAAGAAAAAATCAATAGACAACAGCACACCAAAATTTAGCGAAAACATGGGAGCTTCATGATAGGAAAACTGAATGAATGACTTTGAAGGATATTATTATTAATTTCCTCTACGAATTTAATAATTATTATTCTATTTCTCTCTCTAACAATTTCAGATACTTTTATCCTTGTCTACCAATTTATCCAATTTTATCCTGTTGGTGGACGAGAACACAGCATGTTATAGAGACCGGGGGATAATAGCTTTTAATTATGTCTAGATTAATTTTTGGTGCTTGTTTTATGAAGAACTTAATGAAATACCTTTATGATTTGATTGAACCTTTGATCCTTCGACTTAATCGACAGTTCGGTAGCAGAAAAACTGAAGTTAGGAATGCCTGTCGATCCTGAGGAGTTTCGAGAGGTCACTATCTACTTTTCCGACATCGTCGGTTTTACGACGATCTCAGCTTATTCTACTCCCTTCCAAGTCGTTGATCTACTGAACGACTTGTACACCTGCTTCGACGCGACGATAAACGCCTACACAGTCTACAAGGTAATTTCAATCAATCTCATCCATCTCTTTCAAATTACGCGTTTCATTAGAGAAGCTTGTTCTGAAGGAGCTTTTTTCTTCTAATAAAACGGTACAAAGACGTATAGGTTTTGAAGAAATTCACGTTAAATTTTTTTATATCCTAGTGGCCCTCCATAAACTACACTGAAAAAAATGGTTTTGACCGTTTATGATCTCGGATTAATTAACACATGGATTTTTTCAATGACTGGATTATAAAACTCAGTATCTAGATTTCATGGCTAAATATGAACAAGCTATCAAATCAGGGGAAATAGGCTAGTTAATTCATTTAAGTAACATTAATGTGGGTATTATACTCGCTTCAATAGGAAACAATTTTAATTTATATGATAACATGTCCAAATATTTTGCATTTTTTACAAAATGCTTTAAATGAAAACAGATTTTATACTAGAAAATATTATTTTTTGCCAAAACAGTTAAATGTTTTAAATGAACTATTTAATATTAAAAATAACTTTTAAACAAGAAAGATAAATTAAAAAAAAGCTTTTAACCAAAAGCAGTTATATTCCGAAATAAATGGTTCATTTTTCAAGCCAAAAAGACGATTCTTTTACGAGATGGTTGATTTTTAAATAAAAGATCATTTTCAACTAAGAAAAGTAATTTTTCTACCACAGAACATGAATTTTCAATCCAAACAAATAAATTATTCACAAAACATTTGCATCCTTGATGAAAAAAGATAATTTTAATAAAGTAATGAAATTTTACACAAAACAGTTGAATTTTTGTTCTACGAAGATCAATTTTCGACAAATAAGATTAATTTTATTATAAAAAAAAAAACGAATCTCCAAAAAAAAAAGATGAATTTACTAACCAATATTTAAATATTCAAGTTTTAAAGAATACATTTTCAATTAAAAATGGAATAGTTAAATATTCAGACAAATTCATTTTCAACCAAGCAGTTCAATTTTCAAACAAACAATTTGCATCTTTAGGCCAACAATAAATTTCAAACAAAAAGATGAATTTTCCAACAAGATAATTAATGTTTTACCAAATTGGATCATTTTCAACAAAATGAATGAGTTATTAATCACATAGTTGAATTCTGGAGCTAGAAAGATAATTTTTCGACAAAACATTTAAATTATCAAACCGAAAATATGAATTTAAAAAAAAAGTTTATTTTTAGATCAAAAAGTATAATTTTCTATTAAATTAGTGAATTTTGTACCGAACAGTTGAATTTTCAACCTATTTAGAATAAATTTTCTAACAAAAATGAAGAATATAAATATTCGAATAAAAATATTACTTTATTTTGAAAAAAGGATTTTTAAACAAAGAAGTTCACGATGAAAAAGGATTGATGTTTAAGAAAGAATAAAAAATTTTTACCAAAAAGACGAAGTTTAAAATACTATTGATGAATTTTCAGCTAAACAGTTAAATTTTGACCGACCGAAAATCAAATTTTTAGTCAGTTTTCAATTAAAAATATCAAATTATTACATAAAATTAAATAGTTATATGGATTTGATTAAAAAATTAATTCTCGAAAAATAAAAATTTAATCTCACAAAATGTTTTGATTTTTAACGAAGTAGTTGAATTTTTAACAAAAGGGGATAAATTTTCAAACAAAAATGGAGTAGTTTAATATTCGGTTTACAGAATTAATTTCCAACTCAAAAAAAAAATGAATTTTTCAGCATATTTGTTCATCTTTCGATCAAGTAGTTGAATTTTTGTCTAGATAATATAACTTTTTGAAATCATTGTTCAAATCATTACATTTTGAGTTAATAACATTAATTCTCAGCCGAAATAATTGAATTTCCAAACAAATGTTTTGATTTTTGACCAAGTAGCTGAATTTTCAACCAGAAAACATAACTTTTCAACCAAAGAATTTTTGACTAAAAAATATTACTTTTTATCCAAATTGCTACATTTTGGAGGAAATAATTAAATTTTCAACCTAATAGTAACATTTCCAATCAAAAATATTATATTAGAGTTTTTACTAAGAATAATTCACCTTTTTAAAAAAATAGTTAGATATTCTTAAAATTCAGTTTCAATTTAAACGAAAAAGCGAGGAAAAGGGGAAAAATGAAAAAAGAGGATTGTTTTCTAGAGTTGACTAAACACCGAACTTTTAAAAACAGTGCCAAGAACTAAATACTAGAGATCGACAGCAGGGTCTATGATGTAATGCCTATGTTTATTAAACATATGAAAGTACTTTTTTTTAACCATAAACTCAAAAAAGACAAATTGTGTAAAAAAAATTGCATAAGAAACCTTAAAACAGGGGGAAAGTGGTGAATAGGGGAAAGATTATGAAGTCTAAAACATGAATTTGATTTTGTTAAAATTTATCTTCAGGAAACCCCCGCCTTCTAATGTTTTACTTCCAATTTGTAACATTACTAATGGAAGGCCCTTTATCAACTGTAAGATTAAATGAAGTAGAATAAAATCGATTTTAAAGAATTAAGGAAGCTATTTTTTTCTATCAATTTTCTCGAGTTTATCGTCGGTCCGAAGTTTCAAAAGAAAAGTCCATCCCCTTTTCCGCTTCCCTCAATTTTTTCGGAACGACTAGATATAGCCTTTAGTTTTAGTGATGGTGCAGAAATAATTTTATATTGAAGTCGGTTTTATTCTATGGAAAATTAGGCTCACTACCTCATAATTTATTTGAATTAGAATAGAAAAAAATCGTGGAAAGTTTCCACTGTAATGTAGGTTTATTGAATTTTGTAGGTTGAGACAATAGGAGATGCATATATGGTCGTTGGAGGATGTCCTGTGAGGATACCAGATCACGCATCGCAGGTAGCAACAATGGCTTTGGATCTTCTGCATCAGAGTGGAAAATTTAAGCTGAAGCATCTCCCGAAAACACAATTAAGATTGAGAATTGGCCTTCATACAGGTTAGTTTGACTCTAATACTTACTTTATTATAGATAAATTAAAAATTTTAATTTCTAATAAATGTTCGAATAAAATTTACGAACTATGTGGTTAAAATAAGATCATTGATGGACGATTTTTCAGTGGATGAATAAAAGAGTTACTAAAACTGTTACGAATTTAAAACTATGCAATAATTTTATTTTGATAATAAAGAAAGTTGAAGAAAATTTTTTTTTGCCAATTAGGGACCGTACTAAAAATGCGTAACAGACCAAAGTTGAGGGGCTAGATATTTTGTTATGCTTTAGAACAAATAACTTGCAGTAATTATACCGAAAGTTAATATGTATTTAACTTTAATCAAGAAAGACACCTGGTATGAGACGAGTGAAAAACGAGCCTAGTAAACAACGATTTACAAGAAAGTCTGGAAATTTTATTGGCCAGGGAAAATCCGGGATTTAAACTAAATCTTGCGAAAGTCTAGAAATTTCTTTAACTTTTAATATCCGCGAATAGAAATAAAATTTAAAGGTGGTTTTAATATAAAGTTCTGCAGTAACCTTGAGATAATATTCTTGTTAGTAATTTATTTGTCTTGTATTTCTATTTTTTTGTGGTTTATTCCCTCCTGAAGATTACATTTTGATCTATAAATTTTATTATTATTTTTTTTTGTTAAATCAAGATTTTTGTGAAAAAGTCATCCTGTTTGGTTGAAAGTAAAAATTCCATTTTTGTAGAGAAGCTTACTTTTGGTTAAAAACTCATATTTTGATGTTTAAATGTCAACTGAAATATTTTTTGTTTGAAAATTGAACCTTTTTTCCGAAAATTTTTCTTTTGAATTTAAAAATTCAACCATTTTCTTGAAAATACATCCCCCTTTAGTTGAAAATAAACTGTTCAGTTAAAGGTTCGTATTTTTATTGAAAATTGAACTATTTTCGTACAAAATTCAATTTTAGTTTAAAATTCATATGTAGTCTTTGAACAGTAAACTGAAATATTTTTTGGATAAAAATTCAAGTTTTTTTTTTTACTTATTTTTTTAATTCTTCTGTTTTCAAAGAAATTGCATCTTCCTTAAATCACAATGCAACTTCTTGTTTGAAAATTAATTTTCTGGCTTGACTATGAACTATTTTGTTGCGAACTGATCTTTTTTAATTTAAAATTCAACTGCATGGGTAAAAATTGAACAGTTTGTTTACAATTCGTGACAGGGGAAGGGGGTGATCTTAAAGAGGGCCTATCATCCGTTACGCAATACAAGAACGGTACCTGACTAAGTTATTCTAAAAAATCGATGTCTGTCTCAGTATATCCTTTTCTAATGAAACATCCATTCTTTGTTGAAAGACTGTAAGTGGTAACATTCCCTCTCAGTCAGACGTGACGATGACTATTTGAAATTAAAATTTCTTGGTCTGAGGAAATCTGAAATTAGTGTTTAAACGAAGTCATTGTAGGGCAAAACGTTAATATTTATTTCATAACAGTTTAGAAACAACAATTCTTAAAGGAGCTTTTTACTTTTTATTTTTAAACTAACTAAAAGTCTTAACTACATTCTGAAGAAATTGGGAGGAGCTGATTTTTGAATGTTTTGCTTTTTGTACCTCTGTATTAACAAATAACATAAAAAAGTTTAAATTTCTACAAGTTTATTTTTTAAGCTTTGGCAAAAACTCAAAATAAGCTCGGAATAAATAGAAATCAGTGTAGTTAAATTTAGTACATAAAAATAATTTATAGATTGCATACTTCAGCTTCGCCACACTATTAAAATTATCTGACACTTTATCAAAGCATTGAAACTATTTTGCTGCTATTTCGAAAAAAATGATACTCATGACACTCGATTCTCACATTTGTCTGCTAATTCCACTATTTCTTTACTTTTCCGTGAAAAATATCTTGAACTGCATCGCTAATTCGCTAAAATAATACGTCCGCCATTTTATTTAATTAGAGCTTATCGAACAATTAAACATTCAATAATTATTATAGTTTAAAACATAACACATAATTTTTTAACCAAATAGTTGAATTTTCAACATAAATGATTAATCTTCAATAATTCTCAATAAATTGTATATTCTTACAAACTTAATTGTTTGAAATTAATTTTGTATGAAAACAAATGGATTTTCTACTCATTTTGATTGGGAAATGATTTATTTTGTTACAAATTTGTTTCACTTTTTATTTGAAAATTCATTTTTTTTTAAATAAAAATTTAACTTATATAGATAAGAATTGAAACATTTTCTTAAACATGTATTTTTCAACTAAAGATTTGACTCATCTTTTAAAATATTGTATCATTTTAGTTAAAAGCTTATCACTTTCATTGAATATTAATTTTCTATCTACAAATGAAACTATTTGATATTTGGATGCCAAACTAATCTCTTTTAGTTGATAATCTGTCTTTTTGTAGAAAATTACTCCAGTTCAAGTTTGATCATTTAATGGAGACCTATAGCACATGTTGTATTTCTATTAAAACTGAAAAAATGGTATGGTAGAAATTTACCAAACACCTACAAAATCTAATTTTACGTCCAAAAACCGTTTATGGGTAGTTTGATGTGAACAATCACTCATAAGTTCGACCGTGTATTGTTCATTTTGTTGAAGTGAAATTCAACGAGACTGAGTTCAAATTATTTGCGATTTCTCCACTTTTTTCATTTTTCCAAATTTGATGATGTTCTTAGGATATTTTTGCATCGCGGAAATTATGCAACATAATATTTTGAAAATAAATTCAATTCCACATTGTATGAGAATTTTTTTTGAATAAAATCGGGTCGGAATTGACGAAGTTGTGTGAATTTCGACATCTTAGGCCATGAGAAATCTCATGGGCAGTAGTTTCAGGAATTAGTAAATTAGATCTGCTTTTATGGCTGGCCTACGCAGTTTCTCAGGCATTATATCTTCAAATTAGCTGAACTCCCTTAATTTCAATCTAATTTTATTTTTACAAATTTCTCTGATGCGGAATTGAATTTCATTTCAAAATGCTGTGTTGAAAAAAGTCTTGAAGATCGAATAATTTCGTAAAAACTTCGTTAAAGTTTAAGAGATGAAAAAACTCCAAAGATCCCAAATGCTTTCAACTGCAGTCTCGTTAGATTTTATTTCAACAAAATGAACAATACACTGTCAAAAAGGTCTGTTTTCGCCCTTTGTAACTAAGAACAATGTAAATCCCATAAAAATTAGTGATTGTACAAGGTAAATTTTTCTTATAACAATTTTCTTCATTATACTAGACCTACAACTTATGCTAGGTCTCCATAAATGTGCCAGATCACTGTGAGACAGTACAATTTATCGCTTTTTTTGCCAGTTCCTCACTTTGGTTGAAAATTTAACTATTTGGTAGAAAGTTTGTTTTTTAGGTACATAATATACCATTTGATTAAAAAATAAAAACAAATATTTCGTATGTAAAGAATATTAACAAATATAATGAATGGAACATTTTCGATCTGCCACAGGTCCCTGTTGCGCCGGGGTTGTGGGTCTGACAATGCCTCGATATTGCCTCTTCGGTGATACGGTAAACACCGCTTCGAGGATGGAGTCCACTGGAGCCCCGTGGCGGATTCACATGAGCCAAGCAACCAAAGATCGATTGACGCAAGTTGGCGGATACTACATCGAGTATCGGGGAAGGACAGATATAAAGGGCAAAGGGAAGATGCCGACCTACTGGCTTCTCGGAAAGCAAGGGTTCGACAAAGAACTTCCAACACCACCACCTCTTGGGTAAGCTGTCATTTTGATCGGATCGGTTCAGTGAACTTCTCTATCCTAGCTTCTCTGAGATGCAAACGATTAATCTTCTGGAAAGAAATATATCCGTTCAACCAAATCGGAAGGGACTCAAAGCAAATCGACTAAATCAAAGCACTTCACTTTCACCAATTGCCCTGATTTTTATCTAAATTAACAGCTTGCCTAACTCAATCAAATCACTTATAGAATTTTCGGATATAAGAATATATGTTATGGGCACAGTATATACTTCAGGCATTATATATAAATCCTAGGTATTATATATCAATGCTAGGCATTATACGTAATGCCGGGCCATTCAAGACAATGTTTTTAATTGAATACTTAAGAAATACGTTTCCTAGGCATTGTATTTTCATTGTATTATTTCTTAGAAAGATAGGTAAATTATATTATCTTGACTTTAAATATAATGATACATTTAAAGTTTACTCGTTATTTATAAAAATATAGCATACGGGAATAACATTTTGATTGACATTAAAATTTGTTTTGTACGCATAAACACTTAATGATTCGAAACTTTGTTTTGCAGAAATATTTACAAAAACTTGTTCAGTAAAAATATCATGAATAGTATCATAAATTTTTAGTTAAAAATTTTGATCAGATATTGATGTTTAAAAAAATGAAAGCTCATTAAATTTTAAAGATATTCGTTACAGGAGATTTTTTTTTAAAATTATTTTGACCATTTATTATCTAATAAAAAAGTTGATTTTTTAACTTACAGAAGTCATATTTTTAAGACATTAAGATTTTAAAAAAAGGTCTTGTATCAGTGCAAGAATAGGGTGGTCTCTAGAAAGTTTTTCAAACTCTTTTAGATTAAATTCAAAATTTAAATTTAACGAAATTGTCATTGAAATGATAAATCTTTATTGCCTGAGTTAGGTCTGACATTACTTACAATACCTGGCCAATTTGTGAAATTAATGTTCAATGAGTTAAACATCAACATTTGTCTTCACAATTAACCATGAAATATGAATTTAAACTTATTTTGAAATATGACCCACATAAGTCTGTTGTGAAGAGTCCCAATAAAACCTTATAAGTAAAAAATTTAGATATGCGAGTTCTTACCCCTAATTATGATTATTTTGCAGTATTTTAAATACGAATGATTTATAATTCAACTTTCTATTGATAATGATATGTTTTTATATATTACTTCAACGTGTAATTTTTTTAGCTATTTTCTCTTTGTATAGAATTAGAAAGCCGCGGTTCTCAGAATTTGTCAACTTATTATCAAGTTGTCAGTTAGAGCAAACCTATAATAAATTAATTATAAAACAAATAATTGTTTGAGCAACGTATTATCATTTATCACAATATTTTTGTAAATAATGCTGGAAAGTTTTATTTCTTTCTATAATTTTCCACTTTTTATCTACTTTGCAATAAGTTCGAGGTAATAGTGGATGAAATTTAATATACATAATTGTTTAAGCAACTTATTATTGTTTACAACTATTTTCTTCGTTTCTTTCTTGTTGCTTAAAATTTTTAATTTTTGTCTACTTTTCATATTTTCATTACATATTAATTAAAAATTATTAAAAAACTGCAACTATCTAGCTTTACCTTAGGACAAGATCGTTATAAACAATTATAATTTGTTTAAATGATAAGGTTTGTTATTTCGCATACATTATTATCTCATATTAATTGTGAAACGTGGACTATATGTTGAATTTTTCAGAAAAAGCCATAACTATATATTATCAATCAAAGACTTTAATTGGAACGTTGAAAATAAGTTGAAAATCTTCAAAAACTGCGACTGCAAAACTCTATTCAAATTGAAAATTTCTTGAATTAATTAACGAATTGTTTGAATAATGTCTATAAATATCTAATTAGCAATAGAAAGTGGTATTTCATGTATTCTACACAAGTTGTATTTCTAAAAATGCAACAAAATCATAATTAACGCCAAAAAATCGCAAAATGCATTTTTTATTATTTCTCGAAAACTGAGAGAGCTCCCATTTTTATATTTAAAGGGCTTTTAAAGAATATTGTGAACTATTTCTTACCAAAATTGAAAAAAAAACAAAAGTGCTTTTTTCCGAGAACTGAGTATAATCAAATATTTTTTTCTAAATGCGTCTTCTTGTGAATAATAAAAAAATACATCTTCATATATTAAAAATGACAAAAATAGTGAAAGTATAAAAAAGCTGAAATTTCTCAAATGTAAAATATTTATTAGACACTTTGCCAGGTCTCTTCTGGGAATTATATATAATGCCTAGGCAATGTGTATAATAAAGTGTATCACACACTTTGAATGGACTCTGCTTGGGCATTATCGATAATGCAAAGGGATTGTATATATTTCCCGGTTATGTTTATATACTTATTAAAAAATTACTCATTAAAAAAAGGAGTGAGAAAAAAACGCGGTAATAAGCCTATTAAATTCTGCATCACATGCCCTCTGCTGGATATATTTCTGATTTGTTAAAAAGGATTTGCAGCAGAAATGCAGGAATTTCTTGAATTTTGTACTCGACTTCAGCTTGTAGCACAACCTAGAAAAGTTATAGAAAACATCTGAAAATTAGAAATATAGTTTTTAACCTCGATTCCCTAAAATGCCTAACCAGATTTTCTTTATACGTTTTTATTACATTATTTCAAGTTTTTTAGAGACAAACAGTAAAATCTAGATGCTTCATAAAAATTATTTCAAGAAAAAATTGATTTGGAAATTTATATTTACTATTTTTCTAATTTTCGCTGGAAATGTCATTTTTTGATATTTAGTTGAATCTTTTTTCTTTAAGTAATAAAAATAATTTTAAAAAATCTATATTACTAAATAATATATTTTTGAATATATTTGCATTTTTAATGATCTTATAGATTTTCGATATTATCCTTCATTAGGGGCATTTAAATAATTGCAGCTGCATTATATTGATAAAAACTATTTGTTCATTCTACCAGATTAGTTATTAAACATTTATATTATGTCGAAATAAGCAAAAGTAGTTATTTCTAATGCATTATCAAAATAAATAACTTATAAATAAGATAGTTAGACCTCTCTATTATAACATAGTTAATTTCATTTACATTATTTTATAATAAATCTTAAAGTTTTTGTGTACGTTTGTAATATTGAAGAAGCTTATCTTCCTCGTTTAAAAGTTATTTCACTCGATATTGAGTTAAAATTAACTGTTTTTGCTTATCATCACATTATAAAAATGTTTAATGAAGAGCGTGGTAGAATGAAAATATAATTTTCATCAATGTAGGGTGTTGAGGATGGAGTAAAAATGTTAAAATTAATAGAATCATTTTGGTTTGCGAAAACAAGTTTATAGGTTGGAATGTGACAAAAGTAGAAAAACACTCTTTGAAACTGGTTTATATAGTATTTCCTGTTTGTTCTGGGATTCAAAAATTTAGAAGTATTTCCCTGTTGGTTAAGAGATTAAAGAAAATTGTTTGTGCGCACTGTTTTTGAGAGTTAAGCATAATAAATAGTTTAAATCTATCCTATAACGTAATAATTATATAATAATACTTAGGTAGATAAAATACATGAAATTAAAGAAAATGCTGTTTAATTAGGAATTTTTTTCAAATCTAGATTTTTTTGGATAAAGCTGAATACTTTGAACGTGAAATTTGTTCAAATAGAACAATAAAAAACATGCTTATTGAATTGGCACCAAAACGGAGAAATAAAATAATAATAAGTAGAAAAATATTTACGTGATTCTTCGTTTAAAAATGAAAAAATTAAGTTTTGGCATTTTTAATTTTTCCCAAGAAATTTCGCATTTAAATCAATTCGAAAAACACACTTTTTGCGCATTTAAATATATAATACATGTATAGAGTAGAATTTTCATATAAATTTTAAGTCGCAATATAAATATATTTTTTAAAAAGGCATGTAGATTGTATAATTTTTCCTCTAAAAGAACGTTTTTAAGTATAAAATGGGACGACTAAAAAATCTCGAAAATATAATATTCTGAAACTTTTTTGAAAAAAGAGAATACCCGACAAAGAACAATCCGCAAATTATAAAATGTATACTTTTTTTTTAATTTTCTGAATTTAAATTAACAATAATTCACAATAAGTATTTCATAATGCAATTCCGCGAATGTTATTATTAGGAAATCTTTAAATTCAGTAATATTATAAATTATTCGGGAATCTCATTATTCTTAAACTTTTTAATTTGGGAATTCCTTGTGTGGAATTCGCCAGCGACTTGTTAAAGTTTTCGTATTCCTCTTCCAGGGTACTAATATTCCAAATTTGTTACATTGCTGCTAATTAGGGAGCACTATAGGTAAGTTTCAATTTCTTGTTTTTATTTACAACTATTCAGGCTCCCAAAAATTATATTTATTTGCTGCCAAATCCCTGAAACAAATAATCCTTTTCTACTTAAAAATGAAATCCTTTTCAAATGACAAGCAGTCTTTTCTTTAACGAGAGGGATGTATTGTTTCCTTGAAAATTTTCTTTTCGATAAAGTTTTTTTATCTTTTTTTAAAGTTAAGCAGACTTCACACAATTTCCCCTGTTCTCGTCTTTTCTCTTTTTTGAAAGAGTTTATTTATTATTTCCTGTTTTCGAGAAACTTGTTATTTTTCCTCTTTCTCGTTTTCTCGCTTACATGCGAACTTAATTACTAGAAATCAATTAGAAATTCTACTAATTTGTTGAAAATTAATGCATTTGATCAAAAAAGTATGCATTTTGTTGAAAATTTGTTTGTTAAGAAAGTAATATTTTTTAGTTTAAAAAGTAACTATTTTTAGCCAAAAATTCGTCCTTTTTAATGAAAGATGAATGTCTTTCGTTTAAAACTTATATTTTTGTCTTGGAAACATTATTTTCTATAAAATGACCTTTTTGTTGAAAATTAATTTCTTTTTTAGTATTAATTTCATATTTTTTGGTTGAAAATGCAACTGTTTAGTTAATAATTCTGCTTAGTTTGAGGATTTCAAAATTATGTTTTTTTAATAAAAATTGTCTTTTTGGAATCAAAATTGATCTTTGTAGGTGAATATTTAAATTTAATTAAAAACTTTACTTTTTTGTTATGACAGAAATATCTATTAGTAGATTTATTGTCAAAAATTCATATTTTTTGTTACACATTCCAAATTCTATTTTTAAAGTAAAACTACTCTTTTAAAAATTAGTTTTTTGGTTAATAGTTTTATGATTTTAGTTAAACATTTATTTCTCTGGTGGAAAATTAAACTATTATGTTCAAAATTCACTTTTTATTTTGGCTGAGAAAATTCATCTTACCGGGCTTAAAATTCAAATGTTTCCTAAAAAAATCAAATTATTTTCTTGAAAACTGAACTTTTACCTTAAAAACCTTGTCTTCTTGTTTTAAGAATTAACCTCGTTTGTCGAAAACTCATCTTTTTCAATTCAAAATGAAAAAATTTTGTTGGAATGCGATTTATCTTAAATTCGAATCTTAGAAATATTGTCTCTAAAATTAGGTTTAAAAAAACTGATTCCCCTATTATTTTACTATTTTAGTACAAAAAGTCACCCTATCTCTCCTGTTGTGATAACAATTTGGACTGTGAAACCTGGTTAAACAAAGCTACATTTTTATATAGTCGTTCCAATAAATATGTTTTCAATTCTCAAAAATAAATGTTTAGACTGGAGGAAAGTTTGATCCTGGGGAGTTTGGTGAACCAGGACACCGAAACTGAAAGTCTTCAACACCCGTCGCCAATACCAGAAGACAACAGTTTCGAAGAACAAAATTGTTCCTGCGAAAATATATCTATAGATGAAGGTTCCCCTTCTGCTACAAAAGTTCCGACGATCGAACACTCTCCTGTGGAGAAAACAGACACGAAAAAAGTAGCAGTTTCCGTCCATAATGAAAGAACTTTGACGTATAGCTACTCTTTGAGATCCAGTGAAGTGATCGAACCGCCCAGGGACATGGTTAATACTCCTGAGTATAATAGTGCTACTATGACTAAGAGTACGTCTGGTGACAATCAGTCAACCTTGGCAACGCCTGTTTCCGCGACTGAGGTTGCTGCAGCTCTTCTAGGGTCTTCCACTACGTCTTTGGCGTCGATACCCGGACAAAATTTTCGAAAACATCGAAGAATTGGTTTCATTGGTGAAGATGATCTCAGCACTCCATATAATCACTACAGATGTCTCTCTCCACATGACCATGGTTAGATTTATTCAGTTCATTTAGCTATTATCACATCTATGATAGGTAGGACAACTAAGGGGTAGACAAGTCCTAAATTAGTCCTATTTAGGTCTTTTGGCGAAAATCTTGAGGGCATCCTGAAGACCTTCTGAAGCCATGACAAGATCTAAAGGATGTCCTAAAGACGTCAAGTCACACTCATCTTTTCAGGTTAAAAATAAATTTTTGTAACTCAAAATTTAAGTTTTCGTTAAGAATTCTACTGGTTGGTTAAAAACTTTTTATTAAAAAATTGATATTTGTCAGTTGAAGATTCAACTCTGTTGTAGAAAATCCTTTTTTTTTAATTTAAAAATAATTTGTTAATAATAATTCAACTATTCCACGTTCCGTTAAAGTTTTATTTATTTAAGTTTAGAAATTGAACTATTTGTTTGAAAATTAATGTAAATGGTTGAAAGCCTGCCTTTTCTTGTGAAAAGTTAAGCTTCTTTGTTGAGGATTGAATTTTCTGTACAGAGCTCGTATTTTCGGCTTGGAAATCTAAGGTTTTTCTCGAAATTTTTGTTCTTTATTGACTGAAAAACCTTTATTAACTAAAAATCAATCTTTCTGATTTGAAAATTAATCTCTTCTGGTAGAGATTTTCTTCTTTTTTTGTCAAAAATGTAACTTTTTTTATTTAAAATAAACATCTTTCCTTGATTAAAACATTAACTACTGCATTTTTTGTTGGGATTCAATCATTTTGGTTTAAAGTTAAACTGCCTGATGGAAAGGTGAAATACTTTTTTAATTCAAAAGAAACAGGAAGACCTTACCCAAACCTGCATTCGGCCCAAATATACCTAAGTTTTTTTTTGACGACCCCTAAATAAATTCCCTAAAAAAATTATTTTACAAGAATTACGTAAAATAGGGGGAAGGGGTAAGAAATTCCATACCCAAACACAGGAAAGTGTGTGGTTCAAAATTTCAAAAAATAATTTTACATACTTCATGCATGGCCCCTTTAGACAAAGCTGTATCTGGTTCAGATCCAATTTCAGTCCGCCAAGAAAGTTTTTCCACAAAAATAAAAAAAATCTTTTTGTGAAATGGTTTTTGTTTCCTTTTTCAGGAAAAATTCCTGCCTGTCGATTACTAAAAAGACAGTTTAGCCTCGATCGAGCGGATGAGCCAGCTATTATAGTTCCCGACCAACACACTCAGAGAACAGTTCCGCGGCTGAATAAGCAAAATAGCGCCGGAGCTGCGAATGACTTGGAGAGAATAGAAGAAGTTCCATCCACTTCAGGTCCTCAACTATATCGTCATTCTGCTTCCATGTCCCTCTCAGTCGAATCGCTGACTTTACAGTAGGCAAGAACTTTCGTTCTGCAGAATTCCTGTAGGATAATTATAATTTTTTTCTTATATTTTTGAAAGTAAAGTCTGGAATATAATTATGTAAAATTTTTGTCTTAATCACCATTACAGGATTTTTGTAACAAAATTCAGCAATCATAAGAAATTAAACTTATATTGTGATATCGATTTTTTAAATCAAAATGCACTAAAGGTAATCATATCAAAAAAGGCATCCTAAAATTAATTTTCCGTAGAAAACTATTAGAAAACAATAATAAGGCCAGCTATCAAAGAACTAGTCTAGATATCATAAACGCGTAATAATATTTTTCTGTACACGTGTACGAAGAGTTTTTCTCGCACTTTTCGCGAAAGCCTCCTTCCGTTGCCTGTCGATGGTGCGTGAAA
>NC_046662.1:31896010-31911535 GCF_010883055.1 Belonocnema kinseyi | reverse complement strand
ATTTATAATATCAAATGACAAATAATTCAACTTTACCCTCAAATTCAATAAGTTTTTAAACTATATCGTCGCAAAGGTGCCAATTATTATTAAAATTATTTGAAACTTTGTACACATATAAATTATAGTCTAAAGATTGCTAAAAATACCAAAAAATCTCAAATATATATCGTTTAATAATATTGATTTACAAATTAATGTTGTTCGGTAATATTTTTCATAAAATTTTTAATTACATCCATTTTTAATAAGTTGATGTAAACATTTTCAAAAATCTTTCATGAACAGTGAGGAGCAAAGGTCTCAGGGAAGGTTTTTTCAACGATGAACTTTTCTTTATATTTTTTGTGGGTGAAACTTAGAAAACATGGTTACAGACTGGCTTTATTTTTCAATCAAATATTAATTTAAAATATACAATTTTCAGATTTTTTAATATTTAAAAACTGATTGAATTTTATGGGAAAATTGACTTAATTTTGATAATTAAAAATAATCATCTGTCAATCAAAGGAAAAATAAAGAAAAGTTTTATCCCATTATTCTCTACAAGTCTATATAAAAGAAATCATTTCAGATTTATTTTTTATTTTTTTATAAACTCAGACGTTTAGACAATTCTGTTATGTGCATTCAAGTGCTGAGCGACTTCTATGATCCCGGGCCTTATTTGGGTTTAAACGTCACAGAGTGAGCTGGATGAAATTATTAATGTTTATATAATTCACTATAGCAGACATTTCCTAATCGATTTCTATGGCTTAATTAAAAAATTCTCAGAAATGAATGCTTTAGAACAACACTAAAGTGGTTTATTATTTTCCTTCTGTGAAAGAATAAAGCAAAATAACATCGTTATGTATTAAAATAAAAGTGCGTATACGGCAAGAATAGACATACTTAGTTTTGGATACAAACTAATTGTTATAAAAAACGCATAAAAAATAATTTGAATGCGATGCTCAAAAGCAGAAAAGAATGTTTTTAGAAACTACAAACGCTTAAATTCACTGGAGGAGTAATGTTCGAAATGGAAAATAACTACTTATTATCAATAACTATTTTAAAAAACAAATTATACGTTTTTGAAATTTGTTTATCTTATAGTTTTTTTCTCGTGAAATTATTTTAAAATAAACTGGAAATTATGATTAATAGACACAGAAGAATGCAAATGTTAACTATTATTATTGTAAATAGTAATAAAAAAAATAAGTTTAGAATTTTTGAAACAATTCTAAATTTATTATTTATTTGTAATATTGTCAATAAAAATAAAAATTGCTAGTCGGTGATACACTTTTTTATTAAAACACTATCATTGAGGTACTAATAACATGATTCGATAGAAAAAAGAATTTTTTCTATTCAGAAATGTCAGATTTAATATTTCTTAAATAATGTTGTTATTTATGTTAACCATATCTAACGTTTAAAATATTTCTGTTTTACAAATCCTAATTTCCAATTTATTCTAAAGTAGGCTGACGAGAAGAATCTACAGGGTTGAAAAGATTAAAAAATGTACAATTTGTTCATTAAAATGTTTATAACGATAGTAATTCCTTATTTATATATTTTTTTGATTTTATGCGTTATCTCTGGGAGATTTATAAATTTTTACTTTAAAGAAGTAATTTCATGCTGACCCTTTATAACAAAAATGTTAAAATTGATTCCGAATTTTCGGCTGCAATGGATTATGAACATTAAATTCCCGATTCGCTCCACTATTGTTTTTAAAGTAAAGTATGAGTAATAACATGGGTCGAAAACCCAGATTTGTTTGAAAGTTGAAAATCGACAAATCGGGTCTAAGAAAAAAAAGTTGAAATTGGTTAATATTTTCAGATCGAGCATGGATTTCAATGTCTGAATATTTGAGGAATCTTATTACCAATTTTCCACGGGCCAAAATAATATAAATAATTTTTTGTTAGTGAAATTTAGCATAAAATTAAATAATAAAAACAACTTTCCAGAAGTTTGAATTATTTGAAAACTCTTTTTTTATTTTGTTAGCTGCCTCTTCTTTTTTAATTTAAACTGTTGGAATTCTAGATTCTTAAGTTAAAAACGAAAAAATACATATATATTATTCGCATGTCAACTACATTTTGTTATGTCAAAATCAGGACAAAATCAAGATTTTTGAATTTTTTTAGTGAGTTTCTAGCCTTGAAGATCATTGAATAAATTTTTTTGTATAATAATAAAATTATTTCATGTCTCCTGGATTCTATTTGCAGACTTTTTAGTCACTACATTTTGAATTTTATTGTAACAAATGTGCAATTAACCAAAAAAAAAACATGTTCCTTGCGAAACCCTCAAACAATTACAACATAACAATTTTTTTTTTTCAATTCATAATTTCATATTATTTTTCTCTAAAATACCCTGTACTTTAAAAAAATTACTATTATTTTTTGGTCCGTCTTAAATTGATCAAAAATTGAAACTTCGAAAGTTGTGCGACCTGAATATATTTACCGACTTCAATTCTTTTTTGGTCCTGAATTTTCTTTCTGAAATGTTATTTTTTTATACCATTATGTATCAAGTTTTGAGAAATCGTATTTTTCGGTCCAACCTAATGAGTAATTAATCATGATTAAGTGTTCCAACAGTTTTTATGGCAAGGAAATGAAACTACCTCCCTTCTCAGTAACATTTTGAAGCTGCTTTGCGTAACTTTTCTTTGATTGTCCTAAAGGAGAAAATATTTTGTATGAAAAATTATGTTAAAGAAGAGATAGGTCAAAAAGCTTCTGTGAGGTTTTTGAAAATTCAATGGAAACTAATCAAATGATCTTGGTCTCTCTTTAACCAGAATTTTAATTTACAATAAAAGCACTGATATTTTTGACGACAAATCCAATTTAAAAAAGGGTAGATCTATTCAAGACTACAAATATTTGAATTCGAAAGTACTGTATTAGCTAGAAATAGAACAGTCAAAAGCTTTTAGCAAAGTTTTGATTAGGAATCAAATATTGTGCCATGTTACAATCATTATTATACGTGACTAAAATGAAAATACGTGTTTAATCAGGGGTGAATTTAGGCAGAAAACAATTGCTGAGAATTTAAATTAGATCCTTAATTAAAAATAAAATTATATTTTACGCCCAAAAGAAATTAAGGATGTCCATTGACAATTGTTATATCCAAATCGCGATAATTTGCGATAAATATTTTAAAAGAAAATAAACCCTTTGAATTAACATTCAACGTCTAAAGTTTAAATTTTCGGGCGGATGATTACTTAACTTTCTCACATCCCACTCTCCACTTCCCACTTTTTACTAGTATAATTTTTCAGAAATTCACGCTAAGCGTCACCATTGGATTTTGAAACGTCACTTATTACGAAAAATCATTACTGGTTAAAACTGAGAAGTAGAAATTGAGAAGTATATTCTAGGAAATTTAAAGTGGAAAGTGTAAAGTGGGTAGTATTGTAAAATGGGCAGTGTAAAGTGGGCAGAATAAAGTAATCAGTGTAAACTATGTAGTGTAAATAAGGCAACATATAGATTGGGAAATGGAACGTGGGAAAGTTATTTAAGCTCTTCCTTATGTCCGTAACTTGAAGGATTTAGATTTCCGAACTTAAAATGTTCTTTATTGAATAACCTTATTATTGTGACTGACGTTCACGTCTAGCAAATTGTATTTACAAAATGTGAATCTATTAAATAAATCTATATACATATTGCCACTGCTGGTCAGTTGCGTAGAAAAATCCATTGATTGTTAATATTATAAATGTAGAATATCGACAAGAAAATGAAATGTAATGTATAAAGACATACATCAATAATTGCAAAATGCAATATTAACGAAAACAATGTAGGACTTTAACTAAATACTTACTAAAATATTGAAAAGAAATGAAACTCGCTTTAAGAGCATCTGTAATAAATATAGAGTTACCCTTTTCTATCGGCCTAAAATTTTCGTGATTTTTAACTCGTCATGTCAATAAGCGTCGGCGATTTCTTACCTCGTATAGTTTTTGGTAAAATTAAGTGTGTTACAATGGCGATGACGATATGGCGTGTGCTTGATCGTCGAACGATCGTGCTTTCTTCTATGTTTGTCGACAAGGTCGTATCAATATTAGAACCACAATAATAAATATTAATTATTACTTATTTATAAAGTTCTCTTCAATCACAAAAGTAGTCAATATTGCCGAATCTAAGCTTCCTTTTACAAGGGAACCGACAGCCTTCGGATATAAAAAAAATGTATAATCTTCCCAGTAATAGGTCATTACAAGACTTTTAATATGCTAAAGTAATAACTTGCTTTTTCCTAACATTCGCGAGAGAAAGCATTTCTGAAAAATCCACGCATGTTACATAAACAACGGAGCAAGAGTCTTAAATCGTGGTTCGAGTTATTTAGACTTTTTGGTAATTTACCATTAAATTTAATAATAATTATTATTATTCAATATTTTTGTTAATAATTCAACAGCAATTGAACATTTATATTTTGTTTATTATTATTTTCATGTGTGATAGCAGTAAAAAACATGAAAATATTATAATGAGAATAAAATAAACATCCAAATATAAAGAACGAGTAAAAAGATTATGTAAACATACATTGTGGACATAAAAGAGAATTTGTATTATTATTAAAATGTTCATGTGAATAATATAAATGATTTTTTAATCTTAGGAAATAAATCTGTTCTTAACATCTTGCTACCATAATATAATTTATAAACTGCTTCACATATTGAAAGAGTTAAGAAAAACTAAATCATTGGCAAAAGCTTATTTTGAACAATTAGAAAAATATAGGAAATTTTTAATAATTTTGAAATATTTTAGATCAAATTTTTTCTAAGATTTCGGAAGAAATTTTAAATGTTTTAGATTTTATTTTGGGTGAATAATTAAAAGTTTTGAAGATTTAAAAATGTCTCTGAGACACATCTGAAAGATTTTGACACCATTTTTTTAATCTTTTAGGATTTCAACCAACTTTAGAACAACCGAATCTTGAAGCGTGTCAAAAGAATAACAAATTCTTAAAATTCCTGAGCCAATTTCAAATTATTTTATTCAGAAAAACTAATTTTAAGTGAAAATTTGATAAGATTTTATAAATTTAAAAGATTTCCGAACAGAATGTAGAAACTTTCCAAACGGAATGTTTAGAAATCTGGATTTGTTCAAAATTCTAAATTTTTATAAATAATTCTAGTGAGTTATTTTTAAGAAGTTTTCGAACCATTTAAATATAATGATAATCCTAAAAATATTAGTAAAATTGAAATAAAAGTGGATTTTTGAAAATTTGGCGAAAATGAACAAGCTTTCTATGCAAAGCTTCGAGAAGAATAATTTTTTCGCAAGATTTTTAGAAAAATTTAAAAAAATAATTTGTTATTTTAAAGGTTTCAAAATGTGCCGAAAAAGAATCTGAAAGATTTCAAGAGAATTTTTAAAAACTTTTATTGGATCTTAACTAATTTTAGAAAAACTGAATGTTTTAAAATATTGAAGGTAAAATTTTGAAATTTTGCAATGCTACTAAAGTCATAAAAAAAATCGAATGTGCTCAAGGGATATATAGAAGTTTTAAACGCTTTCAAAAGTAATTAAAATTTCTAAAGATTTCAAACAATATAAAAAATATTGGTTTCGGAAAAAGAAGTTGTTCTTAAGAGAATTTTTAAAGGTACTTAGAGAATCTTAGGAAAAATATATTTAAAAAAATAAAAAAATTTCAAAAGATTTCCAGCAGTTCCAAAGAAGAATCTGAAAGATTTTGAAAGCAATTTTTTTAATTTGCTGAATTTTTAAATAGTTCGAAGAAATATTTGTTTAATTTCAAAAGATATTAGAAGGCTTAGAAGGTTTGAAAATATTCAATAAGTATTTAAAATCATTTCACGGAATTTTTTTTTAAATTTGTATTTTTTTAAAATCAAAATTTATATTTTCCTGAAACCGTAAAAACTACAAGCGCGAGTTTAGCGATGCTAGTTAACCAAAAATTGCATATGTAACCACAAATTTTAAAGTCAGTTTCAATAAAAAGATTGAAATAGGAAAAAATCAGAAAATAATTCCTGCAGCAAGAATCGAACCTGGACTCCCAACTTACAAACTTAGGGCGCTACCGCCTGAATGTGAACCAATCAGCAGGCATAAAAACTTTTTTCTCGAGAATAACTAAAAAAGCGTATCTTTTTATTTTAACAAATTAAAAATTTGGGAATGACTATAATATTACTGTGAAAAGTATAAATTCAAATTTTAATTTTTGCAATTTTCTTCTATCATATATGTAAGAAGTTATAAGGAAATAAAGGTTAAAGGCTAAATTTATTTATGTAAAATATAAAATATTTGTGTAACATTAAATTGTTTGTCTTCTTAAAAAAAGAAAAGATTAATGATACTTCAATAGGTGTGGTTTACTTCATAATTACATTATGCTCAATCTGTACAGAATATTATCGGTCTTACACGTATATTTTTTATACGCGCACAATTTATTTGAGGCTAATTTCTAAGACTAAAGGAGTTCCGTCTCTTGAATCAATACTGGCGTATCACGATCGTCTCGACAATAAAATGTTTCTACGATCTTGGCGATTTTGTCATGGTTTTATTCGCATGTGTAGAAAATTGAATATGAAATTTTTATTGCTATCACTGAGTCAAAGCATGTTAGGCGACAAAAAATATCAGAAGGTTGTACGTCTGAAGTTTACTGAAATCTCGCAATACTTTTAACGCAAAAATTAAATTTAATAATGCAGTTAATCAATGAAGGGTTTCGTAGGATACGATGTGCAGGGCTGCGCAAGTTTCTTTGAAGAAACACTTGTAAGAAACTTTTGAACATCAAGTTTTTAATTAAATTTAAATGATGATATCAGTTTATTCACTTTAAATGAACTGAAACATAGAACCCAGGGGCTTCTGAAATTTATTAAATTTTGTTGTTTCCCTTAAATAATTTTTAATTATTTGGAATTTACCATGAATTTTTAGAAATTCTTGTGTATCCTATTTACTTCAATTATTATTACGATTTTCGATATAAGATTAATTTCAACGAATTCTCTTGACTTCTCTTAAGTTCCTATAAATTATCTCCAATTTTTAATTAATCAATAGAATGCTTTTAATTTTTTCAGTTCATTTGAATTAATTTGTAATTCACCCAGAATTCTTCTACATTCTATCAGTTCTACTCTATTTAATTAGTTTTTAAAAATATAGTTGAATAGTTTTTATTTACTTGGATTTTTTGAACATGTACACTGAATCCTTATTAATTTATAATACATTATTTTAAATTCTTTTGAATTCTTTGGAACTACTAAAATTTTTTTTAATTTGCCTTTAATTTTGTAAATTCACTTCAATTCTTTTAAATTCTTTTAATTCCACTCAATTCAATTACGTATTTCTATTTTTTTCCTAACCTGACATTTTTGGAAATCATCTTGAATTCTTGAAAAATAAATGTAATTTTGAGAAATTCTCAGTGATTCATATCCAAGGAATATCAAATGATTTTTATGGATTTGAAAAATTCAAGAGTTAAGGTATTTTTAATGATTGTAAAAAATTTCAACGAATAAAAAAATTTTCAATGGATTTCAAAAAATTTCGAAAGAACTTTAAGGAATACATTTAATAATTGTTATTCTCAAGGGATTTTAAATGATTTCTAACTATTTCAAAGACTTCAAATACATTTAAGGCACATTAAAAGATTTCCAGGAATTTCTTCGAATTTGGCTCATTTAAAAGTTTGTAATGCGTTTAAAGTGATTATGCGGATCTGAAATAAAAAGGTTTCTCGATAGTGTCTATTTTCCAATTAGTTATTTTTATATATTTCCGTTAATTATTCGAATGCTGATTATCCTCAATCAAAGGTCACAGGTCAAATATCAGAGATCAGATGCCAAGGGTTATGAATCAGGCGGTAAATTACGGGGAGTGTACCTTATAATTTTTATTTCGAGGGTTACAATTCAAACGTCAGAGATCAAAGGTGAATGTCAAAGATAAAAAACTTAAGAGCCACGTGTCGCAAGTAAAAACCCAATAATGGAATGTAAAATATACAATTTCGGTGAAAAAAGGTCAGGGAACCAAGAGTGTAGCACGATAGGTCAAGGTTTAAAGGTCACGTGCTAGTTCTAAATTCCAACTCATGATTCCGACGTAGCCTCCGAAACCTTAAAAATCTCAAGATTTTGAAAAGTTATCATAAAACAACTGTTTTATTAATAATTTTATTATTTGCGAATGTCAATGTTTGCAAAGTTGTAAATAAAAATTGGGATACTTAGAAAGTATTTCGAAATGAAATTTCAGAACTCCTTTCTAGCTCTCAACGTCTAATAACATCATTTGAAAAATAAGGGGACAATCGTTAAGAAAAAGACAATTAGCTGCTACGAAAGATTAGTGGCGTTGCGATTTCCGGATTTTGATTCGATGATTTTTTATCACACTTAATACCTGATGAAGGACAAATAAAGTGGTTGTAAGTGTGCAAAGGAAAAATAATAAGATGGACACGTATATCCCCTAATCATTGCCTTTCCCAATGCGCTACGCCACTGTCAAATTTAGGTTAAGAATTCAAATCATAAAAATGCCGATACCTAGTTGAACATTCCTTATAAGGATTTTTAAGCGAATTTAAATCAAATCTGCAACCAGTGTTCTTTAAATTAGTAATTAAGATTCTGAGTTTCAATTTTGATGTTATTATTTGAAGAAAACTAAAACGATGCGTTATTGATATAATAATTTGTATAATGTTATTTAATTTTAATTACGCAGATTACAATTGTGATTCAATAGCAACTCACTGACTTACAATATCTATAATCCTCTATCGCTCACATTTCTTCGTAGGTACCTGTTTACACCTATATATAGAGTAGGGTAGTCCAAAAAAAGCTTTTTTTTGAAAAGTGAAAACGCTTTTCGATTTTTTCAAAATATTAATCAAATGATTAAGTTTAACGCCTAATTAGAAAACTGCAAATAAGTCGAAAAATGATCATCATTGAAAGATTTTTTTATTCGGAATAACAAATTAATTTTAAAAAAATATAGGGCCATCACTTCGAACATCTATTACAGCTATAAGAAAAAACTTTGTTCTGATAGAGATTTCCAATTAGCACGAATTTTTTCAACATAATATTGTTAGCAGATAATTTTTTTTCAGTACTTTATTCAATGAAAATATGATCATAATTTGAAAACATTTTAAACGCATAAAATATAAGTGCAGAAAATTTTAAGTTTGAAATATGTTTACTAATTCTTGTCGAAAACCTTATTGGTTTTGAGATTAACCATTTAACGACCAACGTTCCAGCTGAGCAACATTCACAATAGAAAGGGAGAAATATATAAAAATTGAAATTTTTTTTTGCAAAAGCGGATCAGCAAACGACCATAAACCTGAATTTTTCAGAATTTGTATTTAACCGGATCAAGACTTGCCCCTTAAAAAGTTAATTAAATATTACTTTTAGTCGATGGTTTCAGTTTGTTTATATATTAATATTTAAAAAATTTATAATTTTCTGCACTATTAGTTTTGTAAAGTGGAATTTACAAAAAAGTACTTTTATTCTTTAATAAAATGTTGTAGACGTTTTATAGATTATTTTTCAATCTGAAAAAGATTTTAAAATGATGAAAACAAGGAAGTGTCTACACGTACCCAAAAAATCTGGCTCTGTGTACCGGAATTTCGGTACCCACAGACACGGCCTTAAAAAATGTAGAATTTTGAATTTTATAAAGTATTTAGAAAGTTTAGAGGCTTTAAAAAGAGTTAAAAGCCATTTAGGAAATTAAATGTTTTAAGAAGGTAAACAAATTTGAAATTATTTTTTATTTTGAATAATTACTTTTTAAAGAAAATATAAGAAGATTTGAAAATATTCAAAAAGGCTTGTAACAATATTTTGAAAGTTTTTTTCTAAATTAAAAGAAAAATTCGAATCATTTTAGAAAATATTAAAAAAATTCCAATGTTTTGAATATTTTAAAATTTCATTCAAACCTGTAGAAGTTCTAATCATCTCTTAAATTATCACAAAATTTTTCTAATATTTTTTAAAATCATTCAAAAGAAAATAAATTCTATAAAATTCTTTCGAACTGTTACGAAAATGCATTAAGTTTCAATTGCCTGTAGAGGGAAAGATCTCAAATAAAATTGTGTAAAATTTTTTCCTATACCTTTAACAGAAGTCCTAAATGATTATGGGAATAAGTTTTGATTCGTTTTTGCTACGATAAAGAAATTAATTTAAAAGTAAAGATCAGTTTTTGAATTTTTTTCAGAATTTAACTTTGACATTTTTGAGTTAATGATTAGTGTTATCCGATAAAGTTATCCTCAGGATCAAAATGCGGTAATCGACTTGTATTTAAAAAAATTGAAAAGCGTTTTTACTTTTTACAAAAAGCCTTCTTGGAACCACCCTAATGAGTGAATGAGTTACGAATAAGGAAAAAGTTGAGATGCTCGAAACGTAAGCTGTAGTTTAAAAGTGTGCCAAAATTTTGAAATTTCTCGAAAAAAATACCTCCTGAAATCGAAAATTTGAACAGCAGTATTTTGTTTCAATTTTCATTTTTCTGGATTCAATATAAAACTTGATTAGTTCGAAATATGGGTTTAATTTAAATTATATCAGAGCTGAGCTTATTCAAATTTTGTATAAATATTAATATATAACCAGAGAAATTGCGAGAAAATTAGGTATATTAAACCAAAATGATAAATTTATTACAGTTACGTGTACATAATTTATTATGGATAACCTGTGGGTGTTAATTTAATTCAAATAAATTATTTCAATGTGTTTGCACTTATAGAAATACAATGAATCGAAACGAAAAATTCGAGAACAGAAAAACTCCAATCTTCATGAATGTTACAGAGAGATTTATAAATATTTACATGTTGTTAAATGGTTGATGTTAGATTTACTGGTGTACATATGTTGTATTTTGTAGAAAGACGCGGGATATCGTATTTTTCATAAGTTATATCGATCGTGAGATACGGTCTTTCATATTCAGGGATTTAAAAATAAATTTTAAAAAATGAAAAAAATAGAAGTAATGGCAATATTTCATTTGTGTTTTCAAACGAGCTCTCAGGGAAATTCCGTATCTCGCTGTGTATAATTTTCTTAAAACAAATATACAGGGTGTCTGCGCTGAATGCAGAATGCAGAATATTCAGTGTGAAAATTAAAAAAGTTTTACAAAATTGTTGTGAGATATTTTTTATTTGTAATTCATTTTCAGTTTGAATATGACTAAATTTATGACTCTCGAAAACCAGTATTTGATTTTAAAATTATTTTTCAAGCATTTTATTTAACTTCTCATTTCCACTGGAAATCCTGCAATCTCTGTGTTACTGGTAGCATGACGAACAAAAAAACTGAAAATAAAAATAAATGGAAAATGTCATTATATACGCAGGAAGAAAATTGTCTGCGTTACGGTATTCTAAGAAGTGGATGTTTTAATGTTGATAAGATTTGTTGTAGAATATTGTAAATCCGTCGAAAGTCGGGTGTTTGTATCTTTTAGATATACTCTGTTAAATAAAATCTTCGGTATTCATAGCAATAAACATCCGTAATTAAAACCATGTTTCAATTATTTACTTTTTATATGAGAAGTTATTTTAGTTCTCGTTTTTAATTTCAGTAAATTTTGAATTTGTCGAAACTGAAATTTTTATTATTTAATGATAGGTAAGTTACTTTATTAGTAAAAGTAGCTGTCGTTACTTTTTTTGTTACTTTTGTAATTTAGAAATAAACCCCGGATCAAGTGCGCGTGTTTTTTTCAGTATGACTAGAGCATGGCTTACATTTTAGACATTTTAGAACTCATGAGAAGGATTCTAGTAAATTTTAAAGAATTTTTTTTATTTTACAGGGTAAAAGATGTTTTTAACACGTTCCTCAATTTTGTGTTTTTAAAGAAGATAATGTAATGTGAAATACATTGAGCGCTTACATAATTTTTGTTTTTATATTTTTATGACGCAACTTGTAAATATTCTTTGTTGGCAGAGGTTACCTAGTACGATAAAAAATTATGTGATTTGGTCTATTAACAAATTTCGCGATATTGCCTTCTCCTTGTTTTAATAAAGCCGGCAATTTTACACAGTCATTTTCTTTTATTGAGATTTTCCGTTTATAAAGTTTTTCAATTCAGAAACCTTCTTTTAATTAATATGTACAGTAGGGTTCTCCGAAAATGCATTGCAAATTTTTTTTACTTCAGAGGGCAAGACACCCCCCCCCCCAAAAAAGTTTCCATTTACGAAGAAAGAAAATTTAATTAATATGGAGAAATTTTTTATTTTCGAAAAATCGAACGTATTTTCGTCCCGCAGCACCCCAAGTATGACCCGAAAATTAAAAAACTACATTTTTACGTATTATTGTTACGTATCGCAATTTCCGTAATCTTTTTCCTACAAAAGCTAATAGACAATTTAAATATTTACCGTGACTTTTTAAACAGTTTTAATTTGTTTTCAATTTTGATACATTTCTTCTAAGGTTTAACCAAATTATATTTGTTCAAACGATTTTTAATTGTTGAAGCAGTCATTTTTCAATAAATAAAAAAAATGAAATGAAATAGAAGATATACAATTAATCATGATTTTAAAAATATTTTTGGAAAAGTAGTTATTTAAACAAATTTAATTTGTTTACAAAATTAAAAAGTGGTAAATTTATTCTTTCTATACATTATGCAGTTAGAAACATAATTGTATGTGTTCTATTTTATTTCATTTTGTTTTTATTGGAAAAAAACTGTTTGAGCAAATAAAGATTGTTTAAACAAATATAAATTTGTTCTACAATAAAAGGAATGTATCAAAATTATGTAATAATTTAACACGCTTAATTATTTGTATGAAAAAGACGACGGAAATTGCTAAAAAGGAAAATATAATATTTAAAAATGTGATTTTTTTATTTTTGAGTTATATTTTGGGCACTGTAGGGAGGGTTAGGTTCGGTTGGAAATAAAAGTTATTAGTATGGTTTTATATTGTAGACACTCCTCTTGAATCCCTAAAAAAGTTAATACGTTTCCATGAAACTCTGGACTATGAGTTCAATTATTCGAAAATTCAAAATTTCCCTATAGTAATTAAATGGGATTTTAAATTGCCCGGTGGCACGTGGTAATATTTATCTCTAAAGAAATCACTATATTCTCACTGAGAAAAAGAGTTGTAGAAGTTCTATCGAACTTCAGATTACAAATATTTGTACAAATCAGATTCGTTAATTTCTATTACTATTTATAATAATGAAATTTCATTAATCTAGATTTAAGGAGTAAATTCAACCAATAGTAATATAATTTAATATAAAGAAATAAAGCAAGTAAAAAATAGACGAAAACTAAGAGTGATCTCATTTCAATTTATACAGGGCTTGTAGAGGACATTGTAAGCTATCTTTATAAAAAATTAAGAAAATAAAAAGTGGATTTTTTTAGAAATTCAATTTCAAAATTATTTCTTGGAAAATTCGAAAAGTTTTTGAAATTTGTTTGTTCTAAAAATATTATTTTAAGAACTGCATATTATTACAAATCATTTTAAAAAAATAGAACTTAATTTCATTAAAATCAACCAAGTTATAAAAGTTGAAGAAACGAACTACAAAAAATTTTTATTTTTAATATATTATACAAATTACTTACAATATCTGAAATTCTTCAGATGATTTTACATGGAATTGTTTAGGTTTTTGATGAAATCAGAATACAGTATAACAAATATTAAACAATTGCACTAATGATTTTATTATAAAATATAATAACAATTATTACAATATTTGTATGATAATCGTCTATAAGGGCGCCTTTGCTAAAAAGAGTATCGCTAAAAGTCTTTTTAGTTATGGAGTTCGGTATGGTATTCCTGGAATTATTTTGAACAATTTAAAAACATACAACTTTTCCAGTAAAAAATAGAAAAGTTATGAGCTTTAAAATTTCAAATATGAGAATAAGAGCTTGAAAAATGTATCATCAATATATTTACATTAAATAAAAAAATTGGAAATAAAAAAATCATTTTAAAATAATTTGCATGCGAGATCAATTAAAATGTTTAATATTTTAATTTTGTCAGTAATAATATTTTCAGTTGAACTGCAATCATAACTTTCAGGTACAATATTGTTACAACCTCAGTTCAGTAAAGAATAAAATTTTCACTTGAACGAAAATAATAACGAAGAAATTAATTATTTATTGTAACTTTCACCTGAAATTACAGATGGTGATTAAAACTAATAAGTAAGAAGAACGATTTAAATAAGTATTTAAAACAGACTAGGCTTTCTTTTCGTCAGATCTTCTCTTCGGATATTTTTGGTTATATTGTAAGAAATTTGGGTAGAAACAATATTATAATAAAGAAAATTCCTCTTGGAACTATTTTTATTATTATTATAAACAAAATTTAATCAACAAATGCATTATTCAGGCAACCTGTTGACAAAAAATTCGTTTCGTGACGTTAGTCTTTTAAATTAGGAACCACATGGAAACTTCAGGAAAATTCATAATTTATTGATAAACTCTATAGTTGTTTTAAATAAATATAACAAGAAAATGCAGTCGGGCATTTGTTGACGGAAAAATTAGTTTTTTTAAAAAATGTTAGTTCTTTTTGTCATGAATTGCATGATAACTTCAGCAAAATTCATAATTATTCGGTGATATTATGTTTTTAAACAAATTTAATAACGAATGCAATATTCAGGAATTTGTCGACGGAAAACTTAGTTTTTTTCTATGCCAGTTCTTTTAATTAGGAACTTCATGAAAATTTCAGCAAACTTCATTATTTTTTTATTGATTTTTTAAAATTAATTTAGATCAAATATGCATTATTTGGGCATTCATATGGACGAAAAAATAAAACAATAAACGAAAGTACATAACAATTTCATCAACATTCTGATTGTGGAAGAAAAGAGTGGAAAATTCTACTCCATACGGAAGCTGCAGCCGTATGAAAAGAATGAAAGTAATAAGAAACTAAAACAAATACCCGAATGATGCATTTGTTGCTTAAAGTTGTTTCAAGACATACAATTATTCAACTAATTATGAATTTTTCTGAAATTACTGCAAAGTTCCTAATTAAAAGGAATGACATTGAAAAAGTAAGTGTTTTCTGTCTAAAAATAACCAAATACATTGCATTCCCGCAAAAAAGTTCCCGTTATAGAGGACAAGGTGGTGCAAGGGGGCGAGAGAGTGACGCTGCACAGTGGGGTGAAATCGGAAAACGAGGTTCAAAATGACATTTAGAACGCAATTGTGCACCGATTTTAGAATTTTTTTTTGAAAAATTCTGAACTAAATTTTTCAGAAAATGGTGAGAGTAGATTTTTTATTTTTTTGTTTATTTAATTTTTATTTT
>NC_046662.1:31892229-31895910 GCF_010883055.1 Belonocnema kinseyi | reverse complement strand
TCGATGTTTGCATTAAAATAAAAATTAAATAAACAAAAAAATAAAAAATCTACTCTCACCATTTTCTGAAAAATTTAGTTCTAAATTTAAAAAAAAAAAATTCTAAAATCGGTGCATAATTGCGTTCTAAATGTCATTTTGAACCTCGTTTTCCGATTTCACCCCACTGTGCGCTGCTAGGTCAGCGGATCAGCTTCACAACAACGCATGAGAGTATGAATAAAGCAGGCAGTATGCTCATCGATTAGTCGTGTCGTCTGCTTCAGTGATTTTCAATCAGTCGAAAATATGTCGCAGGACATTTTTTGTCCAAGTTCGATTCTAAAAGCTTTTAAAATAATAAGTTGAATTGATATCTTTTTCAGTTCTGATACTATTTACTTTACAATGCGTAATTAAAAAATCCATCAATTTAAAAAATTTCCGTTTCAGATTTGTATTGTTAAGCTGACATTTTTTATTTGAAGAATTTCAAAATTCAGACTTGAAGACTTGAACACTTAAAAATTAAAATCGTTTATAGAGGGAAATTTTTGATAAAAAACACTTAATTTTACCATTTTAACTTATTAAAATATTTACAAGTTTTAAAAAAAACTACGAAAATAATTTCATGTTGGAGCAAATTTGAAACAACTTGCCGATTTCTCAATATTTGGAAATAAAATTTGGAAGCTTTAAGGATGTTTTAACTATTTAAAATGAAAATAATTTAACCGGTTTGTGTGTTTTAATTTTTAGTTTGTTACTTATTTCTTCAAATAAGAAAATGCTTAGCCTTAGAGTTACAATTTTTTTATTTTATTGACCATGTAAAAATGTTTGCGAAACAAGAAAGACACGAAAAATAGCCGGGAATTTTTTTTAATTACAATGGCTATGATAATATATGTACGTACATACTTAAATCTCGGCACTTTGATCAATTGTCGTTTTCGAAGCACAAACATTTTCACGTTTATAATTATAACATTATTAAAGCAAAAAAGGCAATAATACAAACAAAAAAATGTTTAAAGCGAAACTCCAACAAAAAATATTTATACGGCTCTGATCGTTCTATGTTTGGCGAGTCCCGAGATTGTACGAAAGAGATAAAGGGTACTCTCGAAACGGCTTCTATAGTGAGAAAGCAGTGTAATGCATTCGTTCATTAAATTTTATTAAAAAATCACGAAATTTATGAAATAATTAAAAATTTAGATAGAATTATCATAAAATTTCCAAATAAAAGCACCTAAATCGAGAGAAAAAAAACTAATTTTTCCGTCGACTAATGCCCGAACAACGCAGTCCTTAATTAAATTTAATTACAAAACGTGAAATTCATCAAATTATTTTGAATGTTGCTTAAATTATCATGCAGTTTTCAAATAAAAAGGCTGGCATTGAAAGACACTAATTTTGCCGTCGACAAATGCTCAAGTAATGCATTTCTCATTATTTTTGTTTGATGAAATTATACAATTTATTAACAAATTATGAATTTTGCCCAAATTAAAATGATGTTTCTAATTATCAAAAATTTTCATTAAAAAACTAGTTTTTCCACCAAAATATGCTTGAATAATGCATTTTTTCATAATATTAACAAGAGTAATCTTAAGGGAGTTAATATTAAGGGATCTTAAAAGTAATCTTAAGGAAATAACTTTAAAAAACATAAAATGATTAAAAATGATAGAAAACGCATTCTCAATAAAAAATTTGTCCATACAAATTTTTTTAAATTGTATCATGATGGAATATCTGTATATGATTTAAATCTATGAACTGTAGGTGATCACATCAATTTTTCTATTATTGACGATCACCGGAAACATCAAATAGGAAAAATTGCTATTTTTTGTCATATTTGTTTACTTATAAAAAATTTAAAAGCTGAATAAAAAATCAGACTTAACAGCCTTTTTTTAAATTCCATAAGATTTTTATGAATTTTCTTTTGTCCCAATTAGTAAAAATGTGTCGACTGTGCCTTATTTTAAACCAAAAACGTCATTTTTTCCCCAGTGTGCACCGGCTCCATAAGAGCTCTAAGAGCTCTTTCCAGGCAATTACCCACATTAAAAATTAAGTTTAAGAGAAAGTTGTCAATAGGAAGATTTAAAAGGATTGCTTTTTATCATAAAAAAAATAATTTTAAGAATAAATTCAGACAGATTTCTAAAATTTTCGAAAAAGAATCTGGAATACTTTTAAGCAATTTTTTTAATTTTGCAAGATTTAATAAAAATGCAAAAAAAATTTTCTTAATATTAAAAGATAATCACATGTTGAAAAAAATTTCAAAGATAATAAAAAGATTTCTATTTAAAAAACTCTAAAACAAAATGCAGACTTCTTTAGATTTTAAAGTAAAATTTTAAAGCTTTGAAAACATTTTAAAGGTTTTTAAAATATTAAAAAATGTTTTAGGATTCCGAAAATTTTGATTATTTTTCATTCTGAATAATTCATTTCAAGCGAATATTAATAAAAATTGCAAAACATTGCAGAAGATTTTAAAAATTCTCAAGAAAGAATCCAGAAGATTCTCAAGGAATTTTTGTAAATATTTGTCGATTTTTGCAGATTTTGAACAAAAAAGGTCGCTTTTTAAAAATTTTAAGAGCTTAAAGAGTATTGAGAAATTTTTTCAAAGACTCTTAGAAAACCTTAAAATGATTTTTTTGTTGAAAATTTATTTAAGAAAATATTTTTAAATATTTGATCAAATCTCAAAAGATTTTCAAAATTGTTGAAAAAGAATCTTCCAGATTTTCAGGCAATTATTTTAAATTTTCGGCATTTAAAAAAATGTAAAGGCAATTGCGAATGATTTTAAAATATATTAAGGTGCTTATGAATCATTTTTAGAATAATTTAAAATTTTTAAATGTTTGAAAAAATTACAACAATATGTAGATTTATAATACTTCGAAATGAAATTTGAAATCTTTTTATAGCTTATGAAAGATTTGAAAATAATGAAAACATTTTCATGAGATTCCTGAGAAAAAGTTGATGGTTCTTTATTGGAAATAACTATTTGTTAAAAAAAGTTAAAAAGATTTCAAAACATTCTAAAAATTACAAAAAATGAAAAAAGAGGGCATTTGCAATTGAAGATTTTCAAAATTACACAATTGCCGACAATTTCAAATTCCTACATCGAAAGATTCCTGAATAATAAAGTTTTAGACAGTTTATAAAGTGACCCTATTTAAAAATTCTCCAATCTCAGAAATTAAAGAATTACTCAAATAATAAATAAAAAAAAACATGTTTACTGAATAAATTACTGTATTTTACCTATTATTTTATTATATAACCATTTTTAAATTTCTCACATTTGGGAAATTCATAAGAATAGTTTATAATGTTGAAATATGGAAAGTTTTCGAAAATATTATTCAACATTTCAAGAATAATTTGAATGAACTTGAAGCATATTTAGGACATTTTGATTTTATCACAAATATTAGAAATACACCAAACTCTCGCTTGCAGTCACTTCGTTCTCAGCATTCCTGGAACTGCAGGCTTCCGCAGATTCTTAGGGGAGCAGGGCGATAGCGGTTGCGATATTAAATATAGATATTGATTGATTTCAAATTCTTTATGTCTTACGGTCCAATCGTAAATCGAGAAAATAAATATGAGTCAAAAAAACATGTTCTTCGAAACTCAGATATTTAT
>NC_046662.1:31883453-31892129 GCF_010883055.1 Belonocnema kinseyi | reverse complement strand
CTTAGATTTCAATTTCTAATTAAGTTTGAAGTTCGGTGTTAAAAAACTTTAAACAAATTGTTATTAGAATTTTTCATTTTGGTTATCATACTTATTTTTCTCTTTAAATAGAAAAACATCACGTGTGCAATTGATGGTGCCACTTGAAAAAAATAATGTAATGTGAAATAGAGTAAGTGTGCAAACAACTTCTGTTTTTCCATTTTGAAGACGGACTTTTAAATATGCTGTTATCATGGAGGTTAAATTCTATTCCAAATCTTTTGTTATTTGAATAAATAGTCCACATATGATAAGTTTTTAGTATCGAAAGGCTGCTTCCTAGATTCGGTTGTTAAACTTCTGGTTCCTCTTTGCTGATCATGAAGTATGCGATCGCCTGCTTATTGACCTTCTATGCTTTCGAAGTAAGTTAATCACCAATTTTAATAAATTATGAGAACTATTATAAGTTGTAATAATTTAAAGTATTTAATATTGAGCATAACCCCCTTAAAGTCATAAAATACACAAATTATCTTAACTGGCTCTTTGTAAATTTACAAAAACTTTTTTGTCTTTTCTATAGGTTTTTAATATGATATTTTTGCGAGTTTTAAATACAAATGGTATAAAATCTATGAATAAAAATCTATTTTATTTGAATTTTTTAAACCATTTATAATTATTTTTAACCTTTAATGGGATAGAGGTAATAATGAATTCAAGTTAACAAAAATAAGCTTTTATAATATTGTCTTTGAGTAATCCTAGATATTTGCGATTTTATTTGAATTTTTGTTTACTTTTTGTTTACTTTTCACTTAGTGTACGTAATAATTAATGCAAGGTAACAAATATTATTTCTTAGACAATTTGTTACTCGTTTTTAATTTCTTCTCATAAATAATTGCTGAAAAGTTGCAAATTTTTCTGAAATTCTTAACTTTGCTTTGGATTTTTAACAATAAACAAATTATAGATAAAAATTCGAAAGGAAGCTTTTTTGAATAATTTTTTTTTATTTTAATTTTGCGATATTATAAGCAAGTAATTATTTTATTAAGACGTTTTTAATCTCTATATCGATGAGTTCTACGAAGAATAGGCCATCTTTTCGTTCCCCTTAAGAATTAGTTTAACTTCATTTAGCTATGCTTTCAGGAGGAATAAATAACGTATTATTTTTAGAAATATTTCCAACGAATTCAAAACTTCAGCAATTTGTATTACAGTTTATAATATAATGTAGGTTCGCATAACTTTCAAAACAAAAAATTTAAAAATATTCTTATTTATTTTAACACTTCTGCTTGTTTACTAAATTTCATACAAAATGATAGCCTATTATTCGTAGAATCCATCGATATATGAATATTATCATGGATGACCACGTTTTTTTCCAGGTTATGAGGAGGGAGGAGTTGCTAGTAAAATATGTGCAATTCCGAATTCTTTTTCTTGAATTAATATTTTGTAAATATTGGCAAAGAGACAAAATAATTCACTCTTGAAAAACAATCAAATGAGTACTATTTAAAAGATGATTCTTGTTGATGTTTATTTATTATTTGTTCATAAATAAAAAGTCAAAGCAAAACTGAAGATTTGAGAACAAAGCGCAACTTTCTGGACCTACGCTAAGTAGTAATATTTAAGAACAATAATAAATTGTTTGAATAACTATGTTTTTTAAGTTGAATTAATTAGAAGCTCACTCTAATCGAAAAGTTGAAAATAACCTGAAAATTTAGAGAAAAAAACAAGGTTTTCTAAATCTTGTATAAAACAAAATTGCTACAAACAATAATGAATCGTTTGAAAAAATTATTTAAACATATAATTATCCGTACGAAGTAGTATAGCATACATTATAAACAATTTGTATAAAAAAACACAAAAAAATTATAACTAGCGCCATAAGATAAAAAATCAAATTTTTCACTTATAGAGTTTCTTGGCATCTAATAAAATAGATTATATGAAATAGACAATAAAATAAACAATAGGTGGTATTAAAAATTATGATTTTTAATTTGTATCCTATGGCTATTTATGAAGAGATCTTCACCTCGATTTACCTAATATGCATAATTTTGAATAAAATTTACAAAAAAGTATTTGCTCATTGGAAAAATGTGATAAGCTTCATGGAGTACGCGGAACCACTGAATACAGTTAAAAAAAACTGATATATTTTACATTCTTACGTTTAAATATATATCGAGGCCTTAGGTACATACTAACCTTGAAGAACATTGTAAGGTCATTCGAACTTAAACTTGGTCTGTATATATCTGGGTTAAGGTCAAATTTGACCTATGACCTTAATTCACAGCTCTATCGATTGCCGATGTAAAAAAGAGGATTTTCATTTTTAAAACAAGTTCACTTTGAAAAAACTTTGAAGGTCATTCCATAGTTATGACCTCAAAGGTCATTTTAAGGTCAATTTTTCTATTGGAAACCTTCTTTTTACATCAGCCACCGATAGAAGCTGTACATTCTACGTTCGAATATGTGCTTAGGTCATAGATCCAATTTTGACCTTGACCCAGAGGCATATAGGTCTTGCTGAGGTTTAAATGACCTTCAAGTGAGTGACCTTCAAGGTTACAATGTACGCATTGCCTGGGTATATATTTGAAAGTGAAATTTCCTGCTCTATCGATTTCTGACGTAAAAATGGGATTTCCATTTTAAAAAAGTCGATCTTGAAAATGCCTTGAAAGTCATCGTCAAGTTCTAAACATTGGTCACTGTTGAATTTCTCATTGAAAGTCACTTCGAAAATGAGCTTGATCTCTCTGAAAAATATCTTACCCGAGGAACTATTTAGCCGTCCCGCGAATTTTGTGACACCGTGTTTATCATTACATTAAATTAATTAAAAATTAAAAAGTGGAATTTAAGATATAACATTTTTCTCCTATTTTATCATTAATTTTCATTTTTGCAGACAGTCTTCGCGGATTACACACCTGAAAAACAGGTTTTGTCAAACTATCTGGATGATGATCGCTTGGATGATGTCTGGAACAAATTAAACTCTGAATTGAAGGTAAGTTTATAGACAAGTTTAATTCCCAAATATTTGTTTAATTCAAAAATAGAAATGTGTTACCATTTTTTCTTCCTTTTCACTAGTCTGAAGCTGAGCATGCACATGTGCCAAAAATGAGCTTTCACGAAGTATTGTCACAATGTTGGTCAAGAACGAATTATCGCATATTCGCTAAAAGTATTGGTATCAAAGATAAAGCATGCTACAAGTGTTATAACCAACACAAGGAAAATCTTCAGGTACTTAAACATATTTTATTTATAATCTATATCAAACACAGTAAGTCCTCTTTTCAGTTACATCGAATGTCTATAAAAAAAATTATTAGACGTTGCCAAAGTCATTTGAAAATATTGCGTTCTCGACAAAATGTAAATAAAAATGTATAAATATTAACAGTTATATTTTTTATTCAGGCTTATTAAACTCAACCTTATTGAGTTAAAAAAGTTTGTAAAATCCTGAAAAAGACTTTTAAGCTTATATTCTGTTTATCTTTTTTCGATGCATCTCCAAGAAGATTCTTGATATTTTAGCACTTAAGAATAAAATGATGGCTTTTATAGGGATAGCGAGCATACAATCAATAGTTAAAAGATGTGCTTAATTTATGTAGGAAATTTCAACACAAATATACAAAATTATTTGGTTTGTTTCTTTAAAGCTAGCTAAAAATTGTTGTGCCAAAATCGTTCATGAAGCAGAAGAAGAAGCAGGATCATATCATGCTCTGGCTAAGACATGCATTTCAGAATGCGCTCAATCCGCAAACAAATGCCTTAAGGAGATTTTAAAGCAAAAGAGAATAGTCGGCCAGAAGCACCTTAAATGTTTAAATGCAGTAGAAAGGAAATCTGAGTCTGAATTCTGAAAAAAGTAGGAAGACCAAAAATGTATGAAGTACAATTGTGATTGTATAAAAATTAATAAACAATTTAAAAAATGAAATTAATGCAATTGAAATGCGTTCTAACCCCCGCGTCCAGTTTCAATATGTTTTATTTTTTTTATTTTAGGCTATCTCTGGAAAAATGAGGAACTTCTCTTAGAAGCATAAATATCATTATAGAATAAACTTTCCTCAAAATTAAATTATTCAAATACTCATTGGAGTTATTTTGATACAAGCCAGGAGGTGTGTGGCGAGGTGTCCACACACCGTGGCTTCTCACTACGAGGATGCTGCTGTCTTCTCGGGAGTGGCAAGCCGTTCGTACCCTCCTGGGCAGAGGCAACTTCACCACGACTTCTGGCTGCTGTTGATCATGGCTGGGAGCCACCCTCGGGCGGACAGGTCCTTGTTGTTACTCCGCAGGAACTCGTCCAGTCGTCCCATCGACTGGATCTGGCGTAGCTGAATCGTTGGTGGTCACAAGGGGATGCGATGAGCCCCTTTCGTCGCCAGGAGGTACCTCCAAGTCTGGTGACTAGCCATGCGTGTTTTCAGATTTTTTTGTAGGGAATGGTTCCCGGCGTCAGGGTTGGCTTGAGAAGATTCGACCCACAAGTATACTAGGCAGTCTGATAAGTACCTGAAAATTCTAAGAGATGGCATTAGTATTCACTAATGTGAACCATTTTCGTCGAGCTTGATTCTTCAAATGACGCCTGCCAAAACTTCAGCCATTTATGTTTACGCATTTACATGTAACAGCACTGAGAAGCGACTAATCTGCGAATTTTTTTTTAATATGGAAAAATCTGAGTTTCGAGTTTTGATAAAACACTACTATCTTCGCAAGAAAACGATATCCGAGACCAAGGCCAAGTTGGATAAGTATTACCCGGACCCTGCACCGTCGATTGGAACGATTCATAAGTGGTTTACCGAGTTTCGTTGTGGCCGTACGAGTACAGTTGATGCTGAACGATATGGGCGCCCAAAAGAGGTCACTACACCAGAAAATGTCGAAAAAATCCATGATATGATGTTGAATGATCCCAACGTGAAATTGAGAGAGGTAGCTAATGCTGTAGGCATATCATTGGAACGTGTGGGCAATATCGTGCATTCAGGATGAAACCTGGATCCACTACTACACTCCTGAGTCAACGCAACAGGCAAAACAGTGGGTTCCACCGGGCCAAAGTGCTCCGAAGCGTCCAAAAACGCAACAATGGGTTGGAAAGGTTATGGCCTCCGTATTTCGGGATGAACATGGCATAATATTCGTGGACTATCTTGAAAAGGGTAAAACCATAACCGGAGCATACTATTCATCATTATTGGATCGATTGAAAATCGAAATCGCCGAAAAACGACCGCATTTGAAGAAGAAAAAACCGCTTTATCATCACGACAATGCGCCTGTTCATTCATGCTTAGTTGCACAAGCAAAATTGCATGAAATCGGCTTCGAATTGGTTCCTCAGCCACCGTATTCACTAGACCTTTTTTTACTCAAATGAGGAGCTCATAGCTGAAACTGAGGCGTATTTTGGAGACCTTCCGATCGAGTACTTTTCGGACGGTATCAAAAACTTATAAAATCGTTGGACTCGCTGTATCGACCTAAAAGGAGAGTATGTTGAAAAATAAAACCGACTTTGGCCAAAAAAACGTCTCCGTGTTTCAGTTTTCAGGGACTTATCAGACTGCCTAGTATCTTCTGCATGGTAAATAGGAAAGTACAAGGGAAAGGGCGAGCAGAGATGATTGGAACGGCGAGGAAGGCTTAACGGTCTCAGAAATAAGGTAAGATGAAAGGTAAGATAAGAGATAGAGAGATTTGAAGGATGGTAAGTTTGTGAGAGCGAGGAGAGACGGAGAGAGTTGGAGGATGGTAGGATTGCGAGAGGAAGGATAGAGAGAGAGAGAGAGAGAAGACTGCAATTGTGTTTAGATTCGAGAGCAGTCTTTATTCTCAACAAATGTTACATGTACCGAAAGCGACCAGGGGACTGAGGTTACCCAGCTGGAAGCCCGAATGAGAGTGCGTACTTTCGCTTGTATCCGAGCTGCCAGATCGAGCCTGAAATTTACCCCCACCATACCTACCGTTTGGGAGCCGCAAAACAGAAGGTGCATGATTATCACTGTGACTTCGTGTGTAAGCCAAAACTGCACGATTTGACTTCGGTTCCCTGCTGTACGATGATTGTCGATCTGAAAGCTTCGGAAGACTTCGGTGGTCTTCTATTTATATCTCGATCCCCATTTGAAAGAAATGGAAGAAATTGGCGAATTTAATGTTTCGCGTGATTCTTCATTTCATGCACGAGTCGATTTTAAGGTTATGTTTTTCAGGTGTATATAGTATGAATATTATTACTACTATATATATTATTAATGTTAATATTATAATTATAAAATAAAATATGAATTTTAATTAATAATTGACTAACTTTTAATAGAAATGGTTAAACGTTACTAGAACAATTAGTTTTGTGCAAAAAAAATTTGAATAAGAAGATGAATTTTCTTGTAGTTAAAAGAAATTATTTTTTAAACCAAAACAAACAAAAAAATTCTGAAAAATAGTTTAATTTTCAGAAAAGAAATTTTTCAACTAATTTGATAAATTGTCAAAAAAAAAAAAAAAAACTAAATTTTTAACAAAGCACTTCCTTTTTCAACCAGAAAAATTGAAAAAAAATAGTTGGAATTCTTTGAAAGTGATTTAAATTATTGAAATTAATTGAAAATTCCTTGCAATGTTTTAAAACATCCTAAAATATTTAAAATCCTTAAAAATCTCTTGAAATTTTGCAAAGCTCTTGGAAATTCCTTGCAAATTTTAAAAATACCTTAAAATATTTTAAATCCTTAAAAATCACATACTAAATAAATGAAATCAATTGAAAATTCCTTACAATCTAGTAAAATGTCCTAAGATGTATCAAATCCTTTAAAATCTCATATTAAATTACTGTATTAAATTGAAAATTCCTTAAAACCTTTTAAAATACTCTCAAATATTTCGAAACCTTTAAAATATTTTGAAAAATCTTGACATCTTTTTAAGATTTTTAAGGTAATTTGGAGTTATTTTAAACAATCTTGATATAATTATTAAAATTCTTTGAAATTCCTTCAATTTTTAAAAATGAATTAAAAGTTCAGTGAAATCTTTTTAAACATCCTCAAATATTCAAAATCCTTAAAAATCTGTTGAAATCTTTTAGATTTTTTTAAAGCTTTTGAAAATTCCTTGAAATTTAAAAAATACCCTAAAAAATTTCAAATCCTTTAAGATCTCATATTAAATTACTGTGATCAATTAAAAATTCTCTGGAAGATTTTTAAATACTCTCAAGTATTTTGAAACCTTCAAAATCTTTTCAAACATCTTCACACCTTTTAAAGATTTCTAAAGTCCTTTGTAATTTTTTTAAAATAACTCTTCTAAAATTGTTAAAATTCTTTGAAATTCCTTGAAATTATAAAAATAAATTGAAAATTACTTAAACTTCTTTTCAAACATTCACAAATATTAAAAATCTTTTGAAATTTCTTGACATTTTTTAAGCTTTTGAAAATTCCTTGAAATTTTGAAAATTCCCTGAAATATTTCAAATCCTTAAAAATATCATATTAAATTACTGTAATCAATGAAAATTCCTTGGAATCTTTTAAAATAATCTCAAGTATTTTGAAACCTTCAAAATCTTTTGAAATGCCTGGGACTTTTTTTTAGGATTTCTAAATTACTTTGGAATTTTTAAAAATAAGCCTTCTAAACATTTTTTAATTCTTTGAAATTCCTCTAAATAGTACAAATAAATTGAAATTTCTTAGACATATTTTAAAACATCCTCAAATATTTAAAATCCTTACAAATCTTTTGAAATTTTGTAAAGCTTCAGATTGAAATTTAAAAAAAAACGAGTTTCAAAATGTTAGATATTGAAATGTTTGTAGATTAGAGTTTTGAAGATGGAATTTAAATGTATGTTTTCCAATTGGACAATCTCTAAATGAAATTATTTCAGACTGAAATTTAGAAAATTTTTAAACATTAAAAATTTAACTGTTTGTAGATTAGTTAAACTATTAAATTAAAGTTTTAATAGAAATTACTCGAGTGAAAATGTAAATATTTCTAAAACGATTTTTGTATATAATTATAAAATTATATATATATGTTTTTTTGTTTAGGGTATTTTTAAATTTTCAAGAAATTTTCAAGAGATTTCAAATTATTTTAAAGGATTTTGAATACTTTAGAATTTTTAAAAATATTTCAATGAATTTTCAATTCATTTTTATAATTTAAAGGAATTTCAACGAATTAAAAAAAATGTAGCAGGGTTGTTAAAAAAACTCCGAAGTACCTTAATAATATTTTAAATATGTCCAGGGTTCTTAAAAGATTTCAAAGGATTTTCAATATTTTAGGGTCTTTTAAAAGATTAAGAGGAATGTACAAATATTTTCAATAATTCAATGCAGTTTAAAATAATTGTAGCTACTTTTTTCAACTTTTCTGGAATTTCATATCCTTTAAAATCTCATACCAAATTATTAAAATAATTTCAAAATTACTTTAAATCTATTAAAATATTCCAAAAGATTGAAATTCCTTCAAATTATAAAAATGAATTGAAAATTCATTGAAATATTTTTAAACATTCTAAAATATTTAAATTCCTTTTAAATCTATTGAAATCTGTTAAAAATTACTTGAAAAATT
>NC_046662.1:31847617-31883353 GCF_010883055.1 Belonocnema kinseyi | reverse complement strand
ACAGAAATCGTTTTAGAAATAGTTAGATTTTAACTCGAGTAATTTCTATTAAAACTTAAATTTAATAGTTTAATTAATCTACAAACAGTTAAATTTTTAATGCTTAAAAATATTCTAAATTTCAGTCTGAAATAATTTCATTTAGAGATTGTGCAATTTAAAAATATACATTTAAATTTTCAACGCATTAAATTTATTTATTATTATTAATTTATTATAAATAAGCTTCCAAGTTTACAATTTTAAATGTGAAGACTTGCATCCCATCGAGTTGAAAATTATTCTTATGGAATAGTTGAAAATTTTCGAAAATAAAATTTCGAAAGCTTTGAATTTTTATTGATTCCATCTTCAAAACTCTAAGCTACAAACATTTCAATATTTAACGTTTTGAAACTCTTCTTTTTTTAAATTTCAATCTGAAGCTTTACAAAATTTCAAAAGATTTTAAATGATTTGTAAAGATTTTAAATATTTGAGGATGTTTTAAAAGATGGCTAAGAATTTTTAATTTATTTTTACTATTTACAGGAATTTTAAAGAATTAAAAAAAGTTTAGAAGGCTTGTTTTTAAAAATTCCAAAGTAATTTAGAAATCTTAAAAAGAAGTCCAAGGTATTTTAAAATACTTAAGAGTATTTAAAAAGATTCCAAGGAATTTTCATTGATCACAGTAATTTAAGATGAGATTTTAAAGGATTTCAAATATTTCAGGGAATTTTCAAAATTTCACAGAATTTTCAAGAGCTTTGAAAAAATTCAAAAGATTTCAACAAATTTTTAAGGATTTTGGATATATGAGGATGTTTAGAAAATAACTCCAATTTGCCTTAAAAATCTTAAAAAGATGTCAAGATTTTTCAAAATATTTTAAAGATTTCGAAATATTTGAGAGCATTTTAAAAGGTTTTAAGGAATTTTCAATTTAATACAGTAATTTAATATGAGATTTTAAAGGATTTGATACATCTTAGGACATTTTACTAGATTCTAAGGAATTTTCAATTGATTTCATTTATTTAGTATGTGATTTTTAAGGATTTAAAATATTTTAAGGTATTTTTAAAATTTGCAAAGAATTTTCAAGAGCTTTGCAAAATTTCAAGACATTTTAAGGGATTCTAAATATTTTAGGATGCTTTAAAACATTTGACAATTTATCAAATTAGTTGAAAATTTTCTTTTCTGAAAATTAAACTATTTTGCAAAATTTGTTTGTTTGTTTTGGTTTAAAAATTAATTTCTTTTAACTACAAGAAAATTCATCTTCTTATTCAATTTTTTTTCAGAAAACTAATTGTTTTAGTTAAAAGTTTAACTATTTTTATTAAAAGTTAGCCCAAGATAGCACTTTAATGTTTTGATGGAGCGAGCGAGCATCTTCTAGTTTTGGCCAACTTCTAGCTTCATCTAGTTCAATTCCGCGATCTAAAACTTTCTAGTGTTTACTTCTTGGTTAGCTTTTTATTGTTTATATTTTTGGTTAAGTATTATCTAGTCGATCGCGTGCGTTGGTATCCTATCGTTAGGACGCCTCGATACAGTAGTAATAATATTCATACTATATACACCTGAAAAACATAACCTTAAAATCGACTCGTGCATGAAATGAAGAATCACGCGAAACATTAAATTCGCCAATTTCTTTCATTTATTTCAAATGGGGATCGAGATATAAATAGAAGACCATCGAAGTCTTCCGAAGCTTTCAGATCGACAATCATCGTACAGCAGGGAACCGAAGTCAAATCGTGCATTTTCGGCTTACACACGAAGTCACAGTGGTAATCATGCACCTTCTGTTTTCGCGGCTCCCAATTGGTAGGTATGGTGGGGGTAAATTTCAGGCTCGATCTGGAAGCTCTGGCTTGGATGCACACGCTTTTATTTCCGCCGGCCGAGAGGCGCTCCGGTCAGCGATTGGCCCGATCCTCTCGGCCACTCGCGTCACTGATGGAGGGGCGCAGCTGCAGCCCCGTCCATCCCTACTCTATTCAAAGTTGAGCGCGCAGCTCAAATTAGAATCTCGCGGTAGAGTGGCGCGTGGTGCGAAAATTCAAAATCATAAAATGCAAAATAATAAACAAAAATAGCATGTGAAAAATGGAAAGCAAGAAACGTATGCAGAAGAAAATGAAATACAATTAAAGTTTTTCAAAGGAAATAAAACGTAATAACATTAAATTTACGCTATTCAATTAATATATAAACAAGCAGAAGTTTATATAATTTGTCGGAGAAAAATAAAATAAAATCTAAACGGTAAGTCCACTAAAATATACATAATTTGAACGTGAAGAGAAGAGTGAATATGTCTAAAAGTAAAAATAAAAATGAGAATTAAAAATTACACAATAGAATTATAGAGTAAGGTAAAGGCATAGTAGCGAAAAATAAAGAAATATAATAATTATATGAAAGGAAAATTCAAACTTAACTATAAAGAAAAGAAAAGTGCGCACTTATATTTATTTAAAAAAAAAATCATCTAGAGTTTATTTGGTCTATTTTGCTCCCTAACTTCGACTTTCAATTTATTTATTTAAGAAGAAGAAAAGAAATTTAATAATTTCGTAGGGTACGTCTGGACATCACTGGCCAATTTCCCACTCGGAGGGAAGAGAGGGTGAGAAGAGAGAGAGAAAACAAGAGTTGACGCGGAGTGAGTCATGCCTGGCGCGTGATGGGCAACCTTCCATCACAGCTGCGCCAGGTGTGATTTTATTACTCCCTTTCTTCCATCCAAGTGTGTAGAGCTCAGGGAGAGAAAGACAAGGTCGTTGAATAGCCACTTTAAAGCAATTTAGCCCGGAAGGGTTTCCCAGGTCGAGTTTATGTTTAGCGAACACGACCCGGGAATCACTCCGAGCAAATTAGTTTCCAGTGGTTGTCAATATGGGGACTATATCAATCTTGAGAGATTATGAATGTGTAAATTACGTGTGCATACTTTCATAAGGTGAATTAAATGTGTAGAGGTGACCACTTTAATTCAATGTCTACACGCAATGTGCACATTTGTGCAACGTGTAGATCCTATATGTGTAGTATCGATATCCAGCCTAAGTAAAGAAGGTGTTCAAGAAATAAAAGTACTTGATTCATTATTTTATTATTTAACAATTTTTGAATTGTTTAGGTTTGGGAGTTTCATAAGTAGTGAATGTCTTGGTATTGGCAAATTCACAATTTCGCATATTTTATAATGTGAAACTTATTTTTTTCCTTAAATCGAAGAAACATCACGCGCGCAAATGATGCTAGTTAAAGTAAATAATAATGTAAGGTGAAACAGGGTAAGTGTGTAAATAATTTTTTTTACACCTTGAAAAAAGAACTTCTAAATATAGTGCGTTGGTACAGGTAATGCAGTACGATCCAGGTTTTTTTATCATAGTCTATTGACAAATTTAACAATTCCGCCTTCTCGTTATCTCAATAAAGCTGAAAATTTTACATAGTCACCTACTTTCATTCACATCTTATGTTTCCATTGCCTGTAGCAATTTGCAAGTTTAATTTGGATGATTTTATCGTTAATTATAATTTAAGAAACGTATGCGCTGCAAGAAAAATTAAAAATAAATTATTACAAAATTTATATCAAAGCTATTTGAGTTTGCACTTTTAAATTGTTTGGGAAATCACAGAGCCAATGAATGATTATTCCTTGCACACGCACACGAAGTTTTTCGTCCAGTAAGATCGCTGCTGGCTGCTACCAACAGGTTACAAGTCTTACAGGGAACGGATACAAACAAGCCTCTCTAGTAAACTATGGCTTTTATGTCGTTACCTTTGAGGAAACGAACATACAAGTAACTATTCCTATCTTAACATGTGATTATTCAGGAGCCTTTCAGGATGGTAATAGGTTAGCTGAGGGCTTCTTTATGAACGTGAGTCGTATTCTCTGTTCTCAATCCGGGAATTTTTGTCATGGAAACCTCAATTAAGCAAGACAATGGATTTGGTGAATCTAAAGTAAAAAATTCTGCAGTGGGACGTTGGTCATGGGGGCTAAATCGTAGGTTTTGCAACGACTCCGTCGGCTTGTGGGGTCGATTCCCGCCTCGCACTTTGGAAGAGTTTCAGCGGCCCATGCTGTAAAAATGAGGTACCTCTAAAGAAAAAGGTTTTCTCTAACTACTTAAAGCTGTTGCTCTTGGTGGTTCGGAAACCACCTTAAAAAGTATATCCCCCTCCCACCAACAAGTAAGTGTGTGGGGGTGTGTTAAGGAATATAGAAGAAGGTGCAAGAAAAACGTAAACCCTTAGAGGACACATTAGAAGCTTCCATTCTAAGTAAAAGATTTTCTCAAGTCGTAAATTCCCAAAGAAGATAAATTATAAATTCGCGTGAAAAAGCCTTCGAATACCATTATCAAATTCAGTTTTCTTATACCAAAAGATCTCCAACACCAGGGGGGTGACTTACCATGCAAATGCACTGAGTCAGTGTTGTTAAGGATGGCAGAAGATGAAACACGGGCGCCACTAGCGCCACGCCCTACATTTGAATGACAGCTGATAAGAAACATGGGAGACTTATTATTTTTCTCAGTTTTGTAATATTTTGAACATTTGTAGATATTTAAAAAAACTTTGAGGTTGAATTAAGCCAAGATTAACTGTTTCTAAAATTAAAAAAATATCGTGGATTAAAAAATAGACCTTAAAAACACTGAGAATGACTTTTTAAGGATTTTAATATTCAAGCAGAGTAAAATAGTAAAATATAAAGAATACCACTTCAAAGTTTAAATCAAATAAACTTACAATTCTAAAATTTAAATATAAATAATTGTTTTTATATTTTAAATTACTTGAATTATTCTAATGCATTATTGCATTATAATAAAAATACACAAATAGTATAATTTTTAATATTTACTATATTATATTAATCTTCAAGATAGTGAAAAGATAATCAGTTTAAAAGCTGTTCAGTTTACTGTATATTTGCTCATATATTTATTTAAAAATTGGATTAAAATATGGAGATATCAATAAAATAAGAACTAAAGACATCGATGTATAGATCCGAACTGTCCAGCAGGGTACGAGTCAACCCGTTCAAACGGAGTGAAAAGTGTTTTCTCCGGTCCAAACAATGAGGTTGACCATTAGCAGCAAGTAATTAAGTAATTGATTTAGCTCCTGATTGAACGTTTAAGGATGTAAATATTACGATTTGTTTAAACCGATATCCTTTAACCTAAAATAACCGAATTGCTCTGGTGGTTTCATGTATACATTGATTTTTATATTTTGAGAAATTTTTGTTGTTACCGAACTTTTAGATTATTTTGATAGAGTGTAAAATGATAGTTTTAATAGTTTTCGAAGTCTTAAAAATATTGTAAGACCCTTAATATCTTTAAGAAAAATGTAAAAGTAACATTAATAACAGTTTTCAATTATTGCAAAGTTTCGATATTTATTTACAATTACATTAATTTATTTATAAATGCAAGTATTAAACTATATTATAATTGTAAAATAATGACTTGCTTCCAGTCATAATGATAAAAGAAACATAAATTAAAACTAGGGGTTTTGCCATCTCAATTTCAAAACTGCCCTGATCATCGTTTGAAGGCTGACTTTTTTATTAGACATTTCAGAATCCTTTGTCAAAAAATTGCGCTTTATTAAACGACGGGGGTTTTTTATCAGACTTCGAACAATGCTCTGGGCAGTTTGGAAATTGAGATTTCGAAACCCTTGTTTTAATTTAGGATTACCATACCATTCTAACTGCAAAAAATAATTATGTTGCAATTTTTATTTACTTTAAAAATTAAATTTATTAATAAGTTAATGCAATTTTACATAAATGTTGAAAGTCAGCGATAATTCAACACTGTCATTAATGCTACTTTTACATTTTTCTTACAGATAGTAAGGGTCTTGGAATATTTTTTAAATTTCAAAAACTATTGGCATTATAATTTAACACGCTATCACAATAATCTAAAAGTAATACTTACCTCAATAACCGTTCCATCAGGAGCTAAAACTTCCGTTTTTCAACTGCTCTGATCCTTTAAAAAGTTGTCCGCACACACTATGTATCCAGGTTTAATAATGAAAGCCTTTTTAGCAAGCTTCATTGCTTGTTGCCAATTTTCAACCTCAATTTTTGGAACGCAGAAAAAAACTTTTTTTATTCCACTTAAGCGGGCTGAGTCGTACCAAATACGCCAAAAAGACGATAAAGTTATAAAATTTCACAAGTTTTTACATGCAAAATAATAACAGACAACGGGTAGACCAGGCGTCGGAGCGGTTCAAAAAAAAAAAACAGTCATATTTTTTCCTAATTAATTAAGAAGATACATATTAGATAAATTGAATTTGTCGTTTTCGTCGAATATTTAGTAGCTCAGTTTTCTCTTATTCAATTAGTAAAATTTCACCAGTTAAGATTTGAAAAGGAAATAAAAAATTTTTCCCTTCATTTAAAGATATAAAAATTCAAGAAATTTAAATTAGATTGAAATCCAAATTAAAAATCCCATTTAGCGTCCAATAATCAAATTGATTTAAGCTCCTGTTTAAAAAAATACACGAATTCAACGACCAAATTTGGACCACAACTAATCGTGGTTAACTAGTTGTGGTCCAAATTTGGTCGTTGGATTCTTGTTTTTTTTTTAACAGAAGTTTATATAAAGATATAAACTTGTAGGTTCTAATTATGATTGAGTAAATAATTACATTATTTCAAATAAGGAGAACAGTCATTATTACATAACAACAATTTGTTCTTCTTTAAAAATAACTCTCATTTTGAATTAGGAAAAAGAAGTTATGAACACAATTTCTTAAATTTAAACATAACTTTTATCAGATTGTATCAACCGTCCTGTTTAAAAATTCGTATTTCGTGTTTCTTAATTATCTCGTGTAAGAAAGAATATACACATATATTTAGAGTTTAAACAAAGATTTGAGCAAAACAGATTCTTATTTATATAACATTACGTTGGACGAAGTTAAACAAAAAGATAAAAATGTCGTGATTCTTGCACAGCTCTTCTTTTATAAATTTCTCTTGCATTTGAATCATAAACATTCTATGATATATGATAAATGGTCATTATTCACAATAAAAAGGCAACTTTTTAAATTTAGGTGAAACTCTTCTGGCCATCTTTGCTGGAAGTTAATATTAAACGACTTATTCAATCATGGCGTGTGTGATATTCTGCCTTTTGGCAGTCTGTGCATTTCAAGTAAGTAACTCACACATTTTTAAATTAACAATGATCACACTGAAGAATGCACTTTTGTATATCTAATATTGATGACCTGTTTAATTCACAGCACGCCAAAACCCAAATGGTTGAAATCTATTCGAAGTTCCTGGGAATCTTCTTCCTGGGAACTTTTAAAGTAGCCAAAAATGTTTTATAACAATTCAAGAAAACTCAGAAATAAGTATAGGCATGGATTTAATATTAGTTAGCCCATGGGTTAACAAATTAAAAGAAAAGTCTCTGAAGGGATATTTTTATTATTAAAAAGGGGCTAAAGTCCTTCTTACATAAATCCCTAGACTTTTTCATTTTTTTTTGCAAAATCCTCGAATTTTCCCTGACTTTTTCTAGTTTCCAGCTTTCCTCAAGCAAAATTTAACTGCTAATTTATTTTTCTTTCTTTAAAAGTACTTTGCCTTGCTCGTTGCAAAGCATCAAAATAATAAATGAGACTCAGATTTCAATATTTTAAAAATTTCTGAAATGACACAAATGGCTTTTATGTGAGTTAAAAGAAAAAAGACTATAACATTAAATTTGTATATTTGTGAGTTCTGAGTGAAGCTCCAAGCTTAATTTTTCTATAACTGAACATATATAGTTAACCTACTGAATATTATACATGATGTAGTTACATTATTTGGGGCATATTTACATTAAATCTAATACAAAATAAACAGTAGAAGTTAAAACATAATATTTTCGTCCAATTTTATTATAATATTTTATCTTTCCAGGCAGTATTCGCAGATAAGCATGATGACGAGGTGATGAACTTAAAATTGGAATGCATTCATAAAATTGATGACGTTCAAGCAAAATATGCCTCTGATCTTTTGGTCAGTTGACAAAAATAATGCTTAATTGCTGAATATTTTTTTGATTAAAAATGTGAAAATTTTATAATTCTATTCCTTTTTCTCATTAGGCTGCAGGTGCCGCTGTAAAGATTAAAGACATAAGTTCTGACAATGTATTAGTCAAATGTGCGATAAGTAAATACGATGAACAAATGACTCGAAGGGTGAACGATCCGATTGAATGCGACCGTTGTTATGATAAAGCCAAAAATACTAAGGATATTCAGGTACATAAAAATATTATTGATAATCTATTTCAAATATAATATGTGCCCTTTTCGAACCCAGTTTTGTATATTTATGGAACCAATGGTAAACCTAAACAGATACGTACCAAGTTTAACATTGAATGTGGTTGGAAGAATTATCAGTCATTGTCAAAGTCTTTTGGAATATTTCATTGCCGAAAAAATTTAAGTGGAAATTATCAATAATGTTTTAAATTTTTGAGGATATTTTGAAATCAATATAAAAGAATTGTCCTTTTTTTGTTTCAAGTCTGGTAAAACCTGCGCTAAAAAATTCGTTGATGAAATAAAAAAAGCTGCAAAATTAGGTCTTCCTCTGGTTAAGAAATGCATTGCACAATGCGCTAAAAATGCAACGAAATGCCGTAAACAGATTAAAAAGCTATTTCAGAACACTGAAGGTGATTGGAAAATTTCCGATCAAGATAAAGACAAAAGTAAGAAGACCAAACAAGTTTAAAGTACAACTATGATTGTATTAAAATAAATAAACAATCGAAAAAATTAAGGTATTTCCTTTGCCGTTCCTTTCAATCAGCATTTCTTTAATAATTAGATCAATTGTCAACTGCGACGACCGCAGTTTTTCATTTATAAGGGAAAAAATAAGAATTTCATTTAACATATTCTATCATTTATGAACATGTTAGATAAAATGTGTTTGTAATGGTTCAGCAGACGAACCAGCAGTTCAGCAAAGCATTTCCGAAAATATAAAGGGTGGCACGGTCAGCTGCCGCGGCAGGGAGATGCCACCCTAGGTGCGGCAGTTAAGACAGACACCCCGATGCGAGTAGAAGTCCACTTTCCTTCATCTGCAATGGATAACATTTTAATTGCTATGAGAGTAAGCCTTGTTACAAAAACTTATGGGCGAGGAGAACGAATTAGCGAAGGATTTGTAAGAGATAAATTCCATCAAACCTGCATCCCATTCTATAGCCTGGATGGACTTTGAAAAGGTGTAAATAAAAGGTTATTTATGTGAAGCAATGAAATATCCCAGTTTAGAAAACATCTTCAGCCTCCAGATGCAATTTCCTGTTAACTGCCATAAATACATAGACATAGAAGTCGTATTAGGACATGCAGAGGAATAAATCATAATTCAATTTTTGAAAGTAATTTACAGAATGAATATCAATGTTCAGTAAGATAAAAACATACACAAACACATACAAGACTGCACACCGAAAAAAATGTTTTTCACGGAAAATATAAAAGCTGCGATTGGTTAACTTAGTGAGGTAGGAAAAATGCAAAATCTTAACTATTGATGCGAAAAATTTATTTAAATTATAACTTAGATCAAGGCATGTGGCAACTTCTTTTCTTCTAAACCAAAGCTAAGTTGTAAATAAAAAGAAGGGTAACATGCTACATCCGGACGTTACAATTTTGGAATTTCAAGTTAACTTCTGAAAGTCCTAAATATTTATGAAACTGACTCGAAGTTTTCGTAAAATGTGGTGAAATTTTATAAAATAAAAAATTCCAGTGTATAGCAGAGTGGCCACATGGCAGAAGTGAAACTTCACAGTGGAAGCTTCTAATGTGTCCCCTAAGGGTTTACATTTTTCTTACACCTTCTTTATTCCTTTACACACCCTCCACACACTTACTTGGTGGTGGAAGGGGGACCTACAGTTTAAGGTGGGTTCCGAACCACCAAGAGCAACAGCCTTAAGTACTTAGAGAAAACCTTTTTCTCTAGAGGTACCGGTCCCACGACTCTCCGGAGATGAACAACTCCCTTGCTAGGCTAGTGTTCACCGCATGGGCCACCGAGACTCTTCCAGAGTGCGAGGCGGGAATCGAACCGGCAAGCCGAAGGAGTGGGTCCAAAGCCTATGCTTTAGCCCCCACGAGCATCGTCCCACTCCAGAAGTGAAACTTTGTTAGTAGATTAACTTTGAAACTTCATGTGAGGAATCATTATGGGTCTTAAGGATATCGTATAATAAGAAAGTGGAGAGATAGAGACTTCCGTTTAAGAGAGATATAAACTTACGTTTAATCGGTTGTTTCAATTCGTTCTCGTCTAAAAAGGAAGTTACACTTGAAACATTTTCTTATAAATTTTAAAGTTTCTTTTTTGGATATTTGAAATCTTCCAGTAACTTTTCAAAAAACCTATTTTGGAACTTTATTGTAGACCAGCAGAGCATTATTTATAGAACAGAATAGAATTTATTTCTCACATTTTGAGGGCATTATTTATATTATTATATTATTAAATTATTATATTTTCATTTTTTTATCATTATATTAGTTTTTTTCACTAATTTTCTTAACGTTTATACTTTCTAAAGAAAACCTTCGGAGGACAAGGTTTAAATTCGTCATTTCCGAAACGAGAAGCAATCTGCTATAAAAGACAATAACTATTTTGTGTAGAGCTAGAATATATTTGTTTTTAGGTTTCATGATAATTGAATCTAATTTAATTCAATAACATACAAGTTTCATGCATGATGTATATAGAACAAGATATTATTCGAAAATAAAAAGATGCAGCGTTTTTTGTTTACTAAAAAATTTTTGTAAGATATCAATACTTTAAAAATACTTATATCAGGAGCTTAAAAACTTGAAACAAATATTTATTCGATATTTTTATTTTGTAATTAAATTCATCTTTCCCTTTGCATAAAAAAGAATCACGCACGCGATTGTTGGCAGTGCTGCCATTACTACTGATTTGTGGGGAGATCTGATGACATTAAGATAAATAAATAAAAAATTGGTGCATTGATTAACATTAATTATTTCTTTAATTATTTAACGAATTGCAAATTGCTTGGATAGCAAAAAAATTGGTAGATATTTGATATTTAAAAACATCGTTCTGAACGCCCTCAACATCTTTTATACTGGCTTGAATTTCTCATTAAATTTAGTAAAATTTTCTAAATTAAAAAAGATAACTTCAAAATTTTCTAGATTCTGGTTGAACACATTTGAAATCTTCAAAAATCTTTAGTCAATTTTCTCAAGAATTGCTGGAGATGACTAAGTATGATTCAGGATCATGTGACTTTTAGCCTATTGACAAATTTCACAATACTGCCTTTTTATCTCAATAAAGCCGCAAGTTAATACTATCACGTTCTTTTATTAAACTTTCCTGTTTGCTACGTTTTTTATCTCAAGAACTTTCTAATTAAACTCTAAATAAATTAATATGTTTTCACTAAGAAGTTATTAGTGCTTTTTCAATATTGAATTTCAGAATATAAACACTCCGACAAACCTAATTTGTAATTTTACTAATTTAGATTTAAAGAGTGAAAAAAAAATTTCTTGATATAAGATATAAAAATCATAAGTTTCCTCTTGATCTATCAACCGGCGCATAACAAAAAAATTTTTTTCGTTTTCAATTATCTCACATAATAAGGAATATTAGCAAAACAGATTTTTATCTACCTATCAAGAATATAATTTATTGTTATTCTTTCACGGGCATTCAATTCTGATTTATATTATTCTATTCACTGCCATCAAAAAATGTATCCCAAAAGATCATTTTTAGGTCAAGAGAATATGACAAATTTTTTGAGATCACTAGGGAATTTAAACTGATTGTTTATCGTTGAAAATTAATTTTTAGAGAAAATTGAAAAATATTTCTAACATTTTCAAAAAAAAATTTAGTAGATTTTAAAGTAATTTCGTGAATTTTTCAGAAATTCAAAATATTATGAAAAATTTGAAAAATTTGAATAAAATTTTAGTTTGAAAAAATGTTCTAAGATACTTGAATATTTTAAAAGATTTTAATTTTTTTGCCAAAATATACTTTCTAATTTCTAAATCAAAACGAAATTAAAATGGTTCCATTTGTCAACTTTTGAATTTTAATATCTTAACACATAATTTTAAGCACAAGAGAATATAAAAAAATTTCTTCAACTCGCTAGGGAAATTTAAAATAACTTTTTATCTTTCAAAATTAATTGTTAGAGAAAATTCAAAAAGATTTCCTTACTCTTTAGTATTTAAAAAATTATGAAAAATTTGAAGCAAAATGTATATTGTTTGGAAATTTTCGTAAATACTTTAATTTTTTTAATTTTTAACAAAATGTACGTTTTTCGTTTCACCTATGACTGTATTTTAGCTATCATTTTATCATTTGACAATTCTGTAATTATTTAGATTTGGGAATTCCATAAGTTGGTTATAGTTGTTCGATATTTTAATTTTAAATTAAACATATTTTTATTACTTTAATGCAAAAATACATCAAGCGTACGATTGATGATGCTAGTTAAAGTAAATCTTTTTCTACAGAGTAAATAAAAAAAAATTTACTTAATAAGAAAATGTAACCTTCTTGGTTCTAAACAATATAATTAATAAATTGATTCATTTCTTTAATTTGTTATTCATAATCTCTTTAATTTAAAAAAGGAAAAAAGTCTTTACATAATTCAAAAAATTTGTACCTTCCTGGAAAGTACTTTCCTTTTGAATGAGAAAAACAAGGTATAGAAAGAATTTCTTGAATTGAAACATAATTGCCTTACATTGAATTAACTGTTCCATTTGAAATATCGCATTTTGTGTTGAGTAATCATCTATCCCGTGTATATCCACATTTATTAACAGTTGAAACAAAGATCTCAGAAAGACAGATTTATATTTATATAATTTTACTTCGGCCGAGTTTTAAAAAAAATGATGAAAATTTCGTAATTCTTACACAACTCTTCACTTATAAATTGCTCTTGCGTCAACTTAATAAATATTCCACATATGATAAGTAATAAGTATAAAAAGGCAACTTCTTACATCTAGTTGAAGTTTCTACTGAGAAGTAGATATTTAAACAGTCATTTAATCATGACGTGTGCGATATTCTGCTTATTGTCTGCCTGTTTTTTTCAAGTGAGTAACCCAAAAGTTTAAAAAAATTATTAATGACCAAACTGAAAAATGCATTTTTTCATATTTAATATTAAATATCATCAACTTAAATTCACGAAATACAGAAACTTAAATGATTAAAATCTATTCCGGATTTCCTTGAAAGCCTTTAAAGCTCCTAAACATTCCTTGGCATTTTCAATAATACTGTAAGGCCTCTGAAATCCATTAAAATGTTTCAAATGAATTTAGAATATTCAGAAATAGTCACGAAAGAGATGGTTTAATTTAAAAAACTGACTAATAAGTGGTTTAAAAAAAAAGTGACAGGATTGATGGCCTGATTACTCTTGATATTTACTTAAAAGGGTTTTCTACAGAAATTTCCTGATTTTTGCAATTTTTTTCAGAATCCTTGAATTTTCCTTGACTTTCCTTGCCGAAAAATTTCCCTGACTATTCCTTAATTTTCAGACTTTACCTGAACTAAGGCTACCCTGTCATTACATCTACATATTAAGAGAAATTTAATTAGCAATGTATTTTTTCGAAAATACTTTGTCTTGCAATTTGCAAAGCATAAAAATTTTTTGCAGATTTAAATATTTTGAATATTTAAAAATATCTCAAATGACATAAAAGGGTTTCATATGAGGTAAGAAAAATGATCATGAGATTAAATTTTAATAGTTGTGAGTCTAATGTAGAGCTCCATTCTAGATTTTTCTATGTCTAAGCATATATAATTAACATATTACATATTAGATTATTTTATTTACATTATTTAGAGTATATTGACCTTATGTGGCTTGAAAATTAAACAGTTAAGCTTAAGATATGATACATTTTTTCGCCCAATTTTATAATTACTTTTTATCTTTTCAGACAGTATTCACAGAAAAGTTACTCAACGATGCGATCTATACCTCAAAACAAGAATGCCTCGACCAAATTAATGCTGTTATTCAAAAAGATATAGATGATCTTTGGGTCAGTTGACAAAAATAAACTTTAATTTTAAAACATTTGGTTGATTTAAAATCTCAAAAATTATACTATAGTTTTGTTCATCTTTGTCACTAGGCTGCAGCTCGTACTGTACCGACAGAAGACATGGACACTCAAGATATATTTGATGTATGTACAACAGATCATGAAAGAAAATTCAGTCTAAAGGTTAGGAACTTCGTACCGGACAAATGTTACAGTTGTTATGAGAAAGCGAAAACTGTTAAGGATATTCAGGTACCTGAAAAAATATTATTTGTAATCTTTTTTAAATATAAATTGTGCTCGTTTGAATTTTATATTATCAAAAGGATTTATTATCAAAATCGATTTATAAACTCAGTTTTGTTGCGTTAAAAAAGTCTTTATATTATGAAAAAAGTTTTAAATTTGTGTGCATATTTAATATTGAAAATATTAGCAATGGCGTTAATTGATACGTGAAATTCGGAGGAAAATATAAAAAATGACCTTTTTTGTTTCAAGTCTGGTAAACACTGCAGTAAAAAACTTGTTCTTGAATTGAAAGAAGATGCCAAAGTGGGTCTTGCTCAGGCTAAAACTTGTATGGCAAAATGCGCTAAAAATCCAGCTGACTGTCGTAAACAGCTTATAAAGTTAAATCAAGATGTTGGAAAAGACTTGAAAAATACAAATCAAGATAACGACGAAAGTAAGAGGAACATGAATCTAGATGCCAACGAAAGCAAGGAGACCAAAGAAGTTTAAAGTAAAATTGCGATTATTTTGAAATAAATAAACACTTTGAACAATTAAATTATTAAATTTGCCGTTCATTTAATCAGCCCAGCGTTCCTTACAATACTGCGAATGGTACGGTCCACAGAGGGCTGGATTAGGTGCGAATTAGGACAAAATTAGACAAATGCGCGTATTCAAAAACTGGAAAGTGTTTCTTACGTTTTTAAACTCGCTGATTTTAAAGCTTGCATCAAAAATTTCAAAAACATAATAGCAGACTGGAAGTGATTATTTGCGTTACTTGAATAAAAATAAATATTTCGGTGTTTTTGGATATTTCCAGTCCAAGCTCAAAATGCACGGGTCTGAAGATAAGAGAAGTGAATTAAAGACGTCTTGCATGATCGCTTTTTTAAAAGTATTTTCGAGGGAAAAAAGTCAGATATTTTTTAATGTCTTCGCGAGGGCCTTTTTTTGCATCTTCCGACATTTGTCCGAAAGAAAGTGATAAACATTCAATTATTAAAGTACCGTGAATCAAAATCTTGCAAAACACAGGTGCGTGCACTAACAAGAATATAGAGCTAGGAAAATTTCAGCGGTTTGAAGACAATATTTTTTTAACGCAGTCAAATTTACAGCAAACATACTTCGAAGAACTTGCAATATTACGTAGAATATTTTCATAATATTCTCGAAGACTTTCTAGGAATTACTAGGGGAGAGAGAGATGAGGGTATGTTGTTACTTGGGTGGGAGAGGGGGTTAATGATAAAATGATAAATAAATGAGGGGATATTCCAAGAGACTGGATAGAGGACAGAGGCTGGGCGGTGGTGAAAGGTATTGTAACAGTGGACGAAAAGGAAGAATACACGTATGTAAATAAGATGGGGGTTCCGGCAATAGATTATGTGATCATGAATATACAGGGTGGAGGGGGGTGGATAGAGAAATTCGCAGTGAAAGGGAGGGTGCAATCAGACCATCAGCCATTAAGTTTGTGGATAAAGGGGGAGGGTGGCGGAAGGCAGACTAGGGAAGAAGGGACTTCAGAAGAGACGATAGAGAAGTATCAGGAGCAGTTGGGCAACTTAAGTTCGAGGGGGAGTCGGTGGACGAGATATGGGAGGATCTAAAAGAGAAAGTGAAAGAGTGTGTGAAAAAGAAGGTATTTAGAAAGAAGAACAAGAGAATAGTAAAGTCTTGGGGCGATAGGGAATGTAAAATAATGAAGAAAAAGGTGAAAAAGAAGTACAGGAAGTGTTAGGAAGGAACCTCGAAAAGGGAGGAGGAAGCAGTAATGAGGCAGGTTGAGGATAATTAAGGAGATAGAGAGTGACGAATGGAAGACATTTTTTAAAGATTTATTTCAGGGATCAGATATAAGGAAGAAAGATGAGTGGATAAGAAGAACGAGGGAGTTAAATGATTGGGGATAGTTAAGCAGATAAGGAAGTTGAAAAAATCTAAGGCAGCAGGGCTTGATGTGGTAGAATGGAGCGTTGCTGTTTGGCACACAAGGTGTAAGGGAGAGGCTGAAGGGGTTAGTGAAAAAAGTATGAAGGTGGTAGGGATTCCCAAGAGGATGGAGGGAGCAGTTAATCGTACTACTATATAAAAAAGGCGAAAGGTAGAGGCAGAAAAATTAAAGAGGAATTACGGTAATGAATACGTCATACAAAATATACGCGAAGGTGTTGGCAGATAGGCTGCCGAAGGATGTTAAAGGAAAAGGAATATTGCCGGAGATGCAGGTGAGCTATAGGAGTGGAAGGAGTATTATTGACAATACTTACGTCTTGCAGCACGTGGTATATAGAGAACCATCAAAAAAGGTTTCCAAAGTGTACACGGTATTTGAAGATCTAAAAGAAGCATTCCGTTTGCTGGATAGGGGGAGGTTGTGGGAGGCGATTAAAGAGAGGGGAGTGGAGAGAGGCCTGATCGAGAGGGTAAAGGAGGTTTACCAGGAGACGAAAGATAGGATGAGAGGAGGGGAGGAAATGTATAAGGTTTTCTGAATGGATAGGGGGTTTAGGCAAGGGTGCCCACTTAGCCCAACGCTTTTAGCAATTTTATTCGCGGACATGAAAATTAAGCTAGCGGCCGGAGTAATACTAGTAATTAGGTTAGAAGGAGCATATGCAGATGACATAGTGCTGCTAGCAAAGAACGAAGAGGCTTTAAAGGAGATGATGAAAAGGTTGAGGAGATACTCGGAAAAAAGTAGGTCGGAGTTATATACGGACAAGTCGATGGTTACCTTGTTCAGGGAAGAAGGTGGTGGTAAACAAGGGAGGGGAGTGGAAGTGGAAGGGATAGACGGAACAAGAAGTGAAAAAGTGTGTGTACCTGAGCTTCCTGTTCCGGGGAAATGAGGGATTGCATGGTCATATAAAAGAGAGGATGAGAAGGGAAAATGTGGTGATGAGGCAGGTGTGGGGGCTGGGGAAGAGGTTATTCGCAGATGATTTTGTAAGGAACAAGAAATTGTTTAATTCATTAGTTATAAGTTTCTTATTTTATGGAGTGGGGGTGTGGGGGTGGAAGGTAAGTGAGGAGGTGAATTGGATAACGTGGAGGAATAGAGTGGACACTGGGTTTGGCAAGGAATACGCCGAACTATATTGTCAGGAAGAAGCCAGGAAGAATGAGTTTAGGGATTATAAAGGCGAGTTGAGCGTGTAAATATGAGGAGAAATTTTTGAAGAGAGGAAAGTAAGCTGGTTAGGGAGTATTGAGTGGAGAAGGAAAACAGACGCTGTGGTGCGAAGATGAAGGTGGAAAGGGAAAGGTATTTTAGAATGAATGGATCGCTGATGTATGAAGTGAGAAGGCTGCATGAGGAAGGAAGGAAGATATATGATTGTGTCCAAAATAATAGCATGGGGAAGGAGAAGGTCGTATAAAAGCAGAGAATGAGAGAGTTCAGATTTAACGGGAACTATGTGTGTATTATGTTAAGGGAAAGAGCGCAATATTTGTGTCAGAAAGTAGAGCAAAGAAGTCAGGAACTTGTAGCGAGAATGAGATGCTGTTGCATGGATGATTTTAACAGGTTCTGGCTTTCTAGAGAGAAGAGAATGTGTGAATTGTGCGGGAAGGGGGATGCAAAAGTTAAGCACTGGTTGAAGGAGTGTTAAGTGGTGGAAAGCAGTGGGATAATAATGGAAGTATTGTTGCATGAAAGGGGGAACAAAAGACCATTATCATGGGTGAAGGGTGTGTTGGGTAAGCTGGAGAAAAAGAGAAGGAAGGAGGAAGAGGAATGGAGAAGGCAAGATTGTAAATAGGAGAGGAAGTAATTGTGAGAAAACTCTCCATGTTGTATATAGTAGATAAGTACTTGGTGTTAGCCACGGAAGCGAGACGAGGCGAAGCGAGGAAGGCCAGGCTATAAAAGCGAGCGGAATAGATATAAGGTGTGAATGGATGTTAGTTTTTCAGAGGTAATTGTAAGAAATTTTTATAAACAATGAAAGTGTAAGAAAGTCCAGTTTTAAGGCCAGCAGGCCGAAACATAAAAGTCTATCTGTCTACGCAGAATATTTTCATAATATTTTCGGCTTTACCAAAAAGTTCGGCTGAAACTACTGTGTTTAAAAAAAAAACGTCTCGCAGGTTTTCCGTTGGTGTTGCTATCAAATCCTTATTTCGGCTTATCAACAATGAGATGCAGCTCTTTCTTGAATGCGAATTGAAAAATTCGTTTTCGCTCAACAATTACTGCTCCTTTTTCATTTTTCAAGAAATCCATTGGCAAACATTTATTTTTTAGCCCACATGCAAGAAGAACTCAAACGAATTAATCCACGCATGTAACCCTTATTGATTCAAGATCAAGTCAAATTCTGTCATACCGAGCAATACCAACAAAGTTATCAGTAATTATTTAAATTATGGCAAAAACTTGAAATTGTCTTACTTTTGGCAGCATAAAAGTTTTTTTTGTCCAAAATTGTATGAATATAAAGTATTAGGTATCCTATTTCATGAATTTGTAATTTACAGCTCGTAAAAGATTCACAATAGCAATATAATTTTTCCATCGATTTAAGGTGTTAAATGTTTTTACCTTTCTCACAAAATTTAAAAAATGAACATGCTCGAGATTTAATTATCTTATTTTCAGTCTTATTTTTTACGATTAGAACAAAAACTAACTGTAGAAAATTCGGATTTTTTTCTTTTAAATTGTCAGGATTTTTTTTCTTTCTAAAGATTTTATGTTAGATATATCAGAAACGTAAAATTACAACAAAAAAAGAATTCTTTTGCATATTTTTAAAAATATAAAAGAAAGCAAAGATTCAATGAGTATTAATCACAAAGGAACTTGAACCAAAATCAAAGGTTTCTATCAACGGAAACTTGACTTATTACTTCTTTTGAAAAAATCAGATATTATAGTATGGATTTCCTTGCTCTCATATCTCAAAACCTGATTTTAGTTCAAAGTTAGATGTTCAAAAGCTTAAAGAAAGTATATAGTTATGCGAAATTTATATTTTGTAATTAAACTTTTTTTTTCGTATAAATCGAAGAAAGATCACGCATGCGAATGGTGATGTTAGGTAAAGTAAATAATGTAAGGTGAAATAAAATAAGTGACTTGGTAGAGTTTGCGTAGCACGATTTAGAATAACGTGACTTAATCTGTTGACAAATTTAATAAAATAATGCTTTCTTCGTACCCCAATAACCTAGTAAAATTAACACAATCACGTACTTTCAATTATATTTCATGTGTACCACGTTTATTATTTCAATAACCATTTTTTAGTGATTATGTAGAGCCTTATATAATTTATGAGTATCGAATTTTATAACAAAAATATTTGAACAATCAGATTTCTTGAACTTTATTAGCAGAAGTCTGTCACAAAATTTAAAAAGACGCTTCTGTCTGCTCAGGTTTGAACGTAGAAAATTTTTGAAGATCATTTTATCGCGAAAAAGTATTATGGAATTCATTTTTTTATAAATGTTTCAACATCTTTCTTTTATAAAAATAGATTTATATTTTTCCTAATCCGTGCAAAAAATATAATTGTTCATTATTTAAACTGGAAAAATCGACATGCGGTTTTTAATAGAGAAATATACAAGGGAAAAAGCCGCAAGTCGAATATCTGTAAAATAGCATACGACCTTATCATATTGTAATATCTGGTGTTAGAGGCCAAATACAACTTTTTGTTGACTTACGGGTTTATCCTACATAGAATTACAAACAATAGTCGCAAAAAACTTATTATTTAATAAAATTTATTAGTTTTTTCAGAATTTTATTTAGCGTAGATAAATTTAGTTTTCTTTTGCGAATCAATTGACGTGAATACTTGCACTTTAAACTTTAAAAACGAAGTTTGAATCCTCGTCTTATTTAAAAAAAATTTTATTTCATGTTTTCTAATTCTCTCGAGTAACATAGCATATTCATACATATTCTCACTTTAAAAAATATTCGAGTAGAACAGATTTTTAAGAATCTAATTTTACGTTCACAGATGCTTAAAAAAATATTAAAATTTTGTAATTCTTACACATCTCTTCTCTTATAAATTGCCCGTGTCTCAAATGTGACAATCGCAGACCCCGTGCACCCCGCGCAGATCCTGTTACACCTACCCTTGGCGTGGCGTCAATTCTTGAAAGGGTGATATAAGGGTGGGCTATTGAAGGGTTTTACTTTATTTCACGTATGATACGTATTCAGTTTAAATAGGCAACTTTTCAAATTCAGGAGAAACTCTTCTGGTCCATTTTTACTGGGGAGTAGATATTAGGCAAATCATTCAATCACGACGTGTGCAATTTTTTGTTTATTCGCTGGCTGTGCCTTTCAAGTTAGTAACGGACCAATTTTTCTAAATTATCAATAATCAGACTGGAAAATTAATTTTTATCTACATCACAATAAGAATCTCCAACTTAATCTCACGAAATACAAAAACACAAATTATTGAAATCTTTTCAAAATTTCTCAGATTCTTTTAAAATACCCTGAAATGTTTCAAATTCTTTAATTTCTTTCAAAATACCTAAAAGGTTTTTTAAGCTCTTGAAAATTTAATAGTATTTTAACCAATGCTCTAAAATCTTTTAAATAATATGAAGTCTCCTTAAATGACTGAACTCTGTTATAAATTTAGAGAACCGTTCCCAGAAAAAAGGCCGGATAAAATTTATCTTGGTACAGGGGTAAAACATTTCTAAAGACAAAAATTAACTTCAGAAGATAAATTTTAACTAAATACCGGATAGAGTTTTTTTGGTTTTCCACGAAAACATTGTTATTTTGAAAGGGATAAAATTTCTAAATAAAACTTTATCCCTCTAGGGTACTATCTATCCCCAACAAATTTCATCCTCAGTTTTTTTCTGTGTTTAAGATGCCCTAACATATTTTTAAATAATTTAAGGAAATTCAAAGATAGGGATAGAACTGAATTCAATAGTATATCTTCAATATATTCAATAATATATAAAACCCATGGGCTAATTTGTTGAAAGAAAAGTCCCTAAAGCGATCTTTTTATTTAGAAACGTGACAAATAAGTGAAAAACGTAGCATATAACAAAGCATTTGTGCATATGTTAACAGTTCAAACAATGGTACGAGAAAAACAAATGTCTATTTATCTAACTTTAGCTTGACCACGATTTTAAAAAGATTAAAAAAATTGGATCATCGTTGCGCAAATATTCTTTTCATATGAATAGGTAACTTTTTAGATTCAGGGGAAGTAGTTCTGGTTCACGTTTGCTTGGAAGTAGATATCAAACGACTCATCAACCATGACTTGTGCTATCCTCCTTTTTATTGGCCTTGTGTACCTTTTAAGTAAGAAACTCATAACTTAAGAAAAAATATTAATTTTCAAACTGAAAAATTCATTTTTATACATTTAATATTGAGTAACACAAATTTAAATTTACAAAATAGAAAAACTCAAATTCTTTTAAACTTCTTGAAAATCTTCAAAATTTCTTGGTATCATTAGAAATGCTCTAGAATCTCTTAAATCCTTCAATGTCGATTGAAATTATTAGAAATTTGTTACCATTTTTAGGAATGGTTAAAAACTCTAAAGCTTTTTGAAAAAATTCAAAAAAATCCAGAAATAGGAATAGACCTGAACTTAATAGTTCTTAATACATAGGTTAATATATTAAAAGAAAGGTATTAAGTGTTTTTTTAAAGTGGTTAATAAGTTATTAAAGGAAAAAGTGGCTGCAAGTGAAATTGTGGCAGACCTGATTAATCCTGATAGTTACTCAAACTTCTTTTTACAGAAATTCTCTGGCTTTGGATATTTTTTTCAAAATCACCGACTTTTTCCTGATTTCTTTAATTTTCAGATTTTTTCTTACCTCACTCCACCTAGTTTTGTTCAAATGTCCAAAAAGATGTCAAAATTTAAGTAAAATCGGTCTATATGTAGGAGTCCTGCTCAGACCATGAAGTTTCCCACTGATTTAGAATGGCAAAAAGGAACTTTTTTGCAAATCCAATTTTTGGAGGTGATGAAATGCTACGGGTCCTCAAAAGAAAACGACGTAAGAACCAAATTTGAATTTTACGTTACATTGTGATTCATAATTGCTCTTCGAATTTCTTTTTATAAATAATTATTATTCGGTCATTAAGGAATACTGATTTATTTTTTCAGGTAAGTCGCAAAATAAACTTTTTTTCTAGATCTTAAGAGTTTTTTATCAACATTTTGATGTTTTTTAGTACTCTGACGTTTTATAATAAGACTCGCAAATGTTTAATCAAATTGAAATTACGTAAAAAATTTAATTTTTCTTAGTATTTTTTATTGCAATTTTTCAAAGATTGAAATATTTTTACGTGCTACTTTCTTTTTTTCTAAAAATACCCTTAAGTTTTTACACAAATTACAATTGTTTTAAAAAAATTATTTGTTTAAACATGTCTTCCAGATAAGTATTTTAAAATACAAATTTTTTCCATTCTACCGATTAAAAACAAATAGAATCAGTACAACAAAACCAATTTTTCAAACAATTTTCATTTATTGAAACATTTAATGGTATTTTGAGAAAACAAAGTACCTCAAAAGTACTTTAAATTATTTTAATTTTTCGAAAAATCACAAAAATAAAATATTTATAAAAAGTTGCATTGTTTAAACAATTTAAATTTGTTTAAAACCTTAGAACAAATAAATCATTCATAATATTGAAATCTGTTGAAAATGGTGTGAGATGAAATATTTCTCCTGCTTTTTTATGTAAACTATATGTATGAAAAACATGCATTATTTGAGTAATTGGTACAGTATTCAAGCAATTTGTTGCATTGTTATAATTGATTCAATAAGTCATAACGTTTACAAAAAAACGTTCATTTTGCGACTTATTTGAAAAAAACAAATTGTTAAAAACCAATTCATGATTATTTATAAGCGAAAATTGTTTAAATCGTAAGTAAGTTCTTATGTTAAATGAATACGAAACTTCATGGTCGTGTCGCAACCCCTAAATATTAACCAATTTCGCTCAAATCTGTAGATTTTTTTTTTTAATAAACACAACTGAGGAGGGGGTGGGAGAAGACTATTTCATCCACTTTTCCAACACCCCAAATTTTTTTGGACTAGAAACAGCACTTACAAAATTATATAATAACAAAAATATCCTTTATTCAAATTGAAAAAAAAAAAAACAATTGGGATTAAATTTTTTATTTTGTTTGTTTAGCGTGGAGCTCCACTCTTGACTATTCTATGACCAACACACATTCAATTTATTAACAATTTATTAACAATAATGAAGTCTGGGATGAATATATCAATGACATTCGAGGCAGTTAATAAAAAGCTTTGATGATTTAGTTAGCCTATGTGAGTCAATTGATTCTGATAAGAAAATCGATAAAAAGGTTTACGAATAAAGAAAGGGAAAATGCTCCCAGATTTCTGATAAGGCCGAAAAAAATAAGGATATTAAGGTACATAAAAGAATATGATTCGTAGTCTATTATCAACACAATATGTGCTCTTTTTTAATCCAGTTTTGTGAATTTATCGTTCTAACGATAAATCTAAGCAGTTAAAAAATAAGTTCAAAATTGCTTTGTAAAACTCAGTCTTTATTTATTTAGAGTAGCCTATAATATCATGAAAAATCTTTTAATTGTTAACCCTCTGATCTCTAGAATATTAAAATTTCAGTAATACATCTGTATAAGTATCGCATTAATATTATGATTAGAAAAAATACAGTAAAGTTTTAAACCAAAGAAATGTCTAAATCTGATCGAAAAGGGTAAAAATCACGTTTTCTATGGGTATTTCCTTACAATTGTGTCAAATCAAACAAAATAATTGTGATTCATAAACTGTATACTTAAAAATATAAGGTGGTATTGTTAGTTTTAACGTCATAAAAGAGAAAGTATACTTATTTTCCAATTTGATTTATATTTTTGAATATAAATTTGAATATAATTATTTAAAAAATTTATTTTTTTGTTTAAAGTTTGCTATAAATTACTCTGAAAAATACCTTAACGAATTGAAAGAAGATGCTAAATCAAGTCTTGCTCTTGTTAAGAAGAGATGGAATTAAGAAAACTAAACAGGTATCAGGTACAACTGTAATTGTAGCAAAATTAATAAAGACAATTTTAACAATTAAATTATTTCAGTTGTCTGTCCTTCCAATCTCCAGATGTTAAACATTTTCCCTGTTGTAAATTACGCCTACCACAGTATGTATTTCCTTGTACAATATTTAAAAAGTAATAAAAAGATTTCTGAAAATCGTTTAATATTTTCAGCAAAATATTTTCATTAAATTAAATTTTGGCATGCCATTTTTTAAATTATCTTTTTTTATACTGCAAAATTTTTTTAATCTTTTCAACGAATTTCAATGAAATTTGAAATTATTGTAGACAAAATCACATTTGCTTATTTTGTTCTCGTTAAGATATACAAATTCCAATGATAACAGTTTTAAGAAACATCAACTCTCAAAGACTTAAAACAATTATTAGTAAGTTTGAATCTCAACTAAATTTTACTAAAAATGATTGTATTAAAAAATGATATTGTTAGGAAATCCTTAGGTCACTATGTGTACTAGATTACTTAAGCATTTGCTATGCAATAAATCTATTTCCAATAAAAATGGTGGTTATTTAGTTCTCTATTATTATTCTTCAATTATTCGATTTCAAAGCTTTCAATGTTTCTCTAAAAATTAGGCCAATCGACTTTTAGTTTATGGACAGTGACAAATAATCTTGCATTTGTGTACATAATAGAACTGACCCAAAATTAAATATTCATAAATGTCAAATTTTATTGTCACCTTTTCAGTTACAATAATTAATTTTCGATAAAAAAAGGAAATTTTCAACAAAATTGTTAAATTTTGAATCAAACTGATGACTGATAAAACAAATTCATTTTCGATAAAAAAAACAATTTAAACAAAATGGTTCAATTTTCAAACAAATAAATGAAATTTTATATAAAAACGAGGCGTCTTCAGTCAAAAAAAGGAATGTTAACGCAGAAAATAAACTTTGTACCTAAAAAAGACACATTTTTAACTGAAAAACAACTAAACAAGATTAATGTCCAACTTACCACGGCATCTTTTGAATTACTTTGGAATTTCTTCAGAATACAGAAATTTTTTACAATCTGAAAAATCTCCTTAAGTGTCTCAATATGTGTTGAAATTCCTTGAAATTCGTGAAAATATTTTTTAATCTCTTAAAAACCAATGTCTTCTTTTAAAATCAGTTGAAATAATTGTCAAAAATACCTCAAATTCTCTGAAAGTCTTAAAGCCCGAGAAAGATTAAATTTCGGGATGCAAGTTTGAATCTCCAAGATTTAAGGGAAATTTTTTTTTAATTTGCAGCAACAAAAATAGTAATTCAAACCGTTCACAAAGATTTATGGAGACTTATAAATTATTTTAAAAATAATCAAAAATTTTCAAATATTTGATGAAATTAAAAACCTGATGTAGATTTTGGAACATTTCTGACAAGGAAGGTTATCGAAGTATCAGTCACCGATTTCGATTAAACTGCGCTATGTTGTAGACGACAAAAAAATACGAAAAATGTATAATTAATATTTGAACAATAAAAATCTTAAAGGGGTAAAAAGCACCACTAAAGTTTATCTCCCAAAAAAATTGTTTAAGATACCTCTGTTTCTATGCAAAATTTTTTTAAAAATCAATTAAAGATTGTTTATTACCGAACACCGATGTGGTATACATCATATTGCCACTCAAATGCTGTATTCCTTATTTTTTATGAGGAATAAGAACACTTGAAAGTCACCCTTCAAAAGTTTTTTCACAATTTCTTTTTTATTATGCTAGTTCTTTTAACCCAATTTTCCATAGTTTATTATTAAACGACGATATTAAATATAAGAGTCTAAACTCCAGCGGTCACATGTCATTTTTCATCACGATAACATTTTTTTTAAAATTTTGCTCTGGAAAATACTAAAATTCGCTCGCAAGTTTGAGCGTGCGTAGAGCTCTCTTCTGTTGAAACTTGCGCTTCTCGCTCGTTAATGGGTTACCTCACGCTTCGCGCTTGGACATTTATTTTTTGCATGTGGAATGCTTCAATAAAATTTTATCAAAAAGATCTCTTTTGAATGGCAGTATTGCGTTTTCATATTCTGAATTGTCTATTTAATTAACTATAGTCAAAGATGACGTTTCTCAAAGCTCTGTGGGCTTTGAGGTACACATTCATATCGTGATACTCGGGCTGCGCGCTCAATTTTCGACAGATATTTGGAAACAGGTTTCGTTCAATCTTCTATTTTCTCATAACTTTCTTCGTTTTCCACAAATTTTGTATTTCTTTTTATTTTTAATGTTATTTTTCACGAATAAAATAAAAAGTACGCGTTCTATCAAGAAGTGTTACTTAACGAAATTGTAAATATTTTTTGGGATAACAATTTTTGTTGATTCATATTTTTTTGTGTCCTAAATAGTTTCACCACAAAATTGAAATTTTTATTTTTTATTATTTTTGTGAAATCAAAATTTTAATTTTTGATTTTCCAAGAGAATTCAAAATTTTGCTATGATAATCTTGTAAGAATTTCAAAAAGCAATGTTATTCCTATCTTGGGTTTTTTCCATATCGTGCGTAGTTTGGCTTGAAATTCTGATTATCAGTTGATTTTAAAAATTTTGAAAATGCTAACAGTCTGAGAATTTTCTTTCTATCGAAAAAAGGCATTCAAATAAATCGTTTGTCCTTTTGAATAATATAAACATTCGTACATAGAATTTCCAAATTAAAAAAAAATGGTATCAACCTTTATCAAAATGCGCTCAATTTTTGAATTTTTATCAAAAATGGTTCGTTAATGAAGTCATCCTTTCTTTTAGTATCTAAAAAATGTGTGCTAAATATCAATTTGATCCTTCACTTTTTCGAGAGTTATCCTGTTTACGGCCGGCCGGCTGGACGGGCAGACAGACAGACAGACGCCATCGTAAAAACTTGATTTCGGGTTCAGTGGATCTCGAAACGTAGAGATCTGTATTAAAAACGTATTATAAAACAGGAATTCTGAAAAAACCCTTAAAGACGGAATTTCAGGGTGGTTATACCCTCTAAATTGTTTTTGAGCATATCAAAGAATAAACGTATCTTTCGCTTTTTTATACTACACAGAAACTATTCATTGAAATCGATTACTGACATTCCGAACGTTGCCTTTCTTAAATCATTCGTTTGGTCTTCACCATGGAATTTTTCTTTTCCACAAATAGCCATATTTTTTTGTGTACCGCTGCGACTATATTCGTGAATTAACTAAAAAAATTACCTATAAAATAGGTTTTTTTTTGGAGTGATAGTTAAGAGATTTCAAAGAGGTTAAATAAATGCTTATACTTTCTGAAAATTAGAAACACGTAGGCCGTTTATGCCGCAGAGAAAACAAAGCTATCTCAATTTTTGACGGAGTTATGGATTTTTGAACACGTTTTTGGACATATATGTCCCAGTGGCCGTTAAAGGGTTAATTAAAAAAAAATTGCTTCGAATCAGAGATATAATGAAAAAACTGTTTTATGTGCGAATTTTAGGGGTGATATTTGATTGTGTTTGAAATTTTCATAGAGAAAAAATTTTGAAAAAAATTGCGTTTACGCTTATGAAAAATAAGGGGATGCGACCCGTGGATAGAGTGAAGTACCATTGAAATTGTTGACTGACACATCAATACTATTCCTTGTAATCGTAATTTAGAAGCTTTTTAAGGATTTCTAAGGTGTAAAAATAATAAAAAAATCTTCTCAAGATTCCTGGAAAATTTTTTAATTTTTTTCATTCAAAAAAAAATATTTTATGAAGAAAAGCAACGGAGATAGAAAAACTTTTGAACAAATCGAAAATAATAGCGATTTGACGACTGAAAAATGGCCAAATAGAATTCTTCATTCGTCCCGGGACGACTGAAGAATCCCAAAGAATGACGTTCTCAATTCTGTAAAATATAAAAATAAAATGCTTGAAATAGACAATTACCAAAATTATAAACATCGTCGACAATGATGAACTCTCAAATTATGAATTAATGAAAATCATTTTCTCAAATAAAATTACTTTATTTTATTTATTATTTGACAGTTTAGCTATTTTTAATAGGTTATATTGGAAAATTTCATAGTGAGGGAATGTCTCTGTGTTTGAAAGAAATTTGGGAATTTTTTAAGAGATTACAAATATCTTAAAACTTCGAATGATATCTAAAAATGTAGAAAATTGTTTTAAATTTCTAACCATTTTCTTTTTTATAAAGTAATTAGTTATTAAATTTGGTAAAATCCTGTGAAAATAACAAAATTTATCATGGCTTATATTAAATTCATTTTTGACACATTTAAAATGTTAGTGCGTTACGGTCTTTCATTCAACTTTTCTGTTTGACACGTTTTTCATTTGAATAACCTCATTCCAATTAAATTCTAAATAAATTAATATATTTTCACTCAGACATTAGCAGTACTTTTCCACTATTGATTCAGTTCTGAGGACTTCCCGAATTAAAAATTGTTTAATTTGAATCTCTTATGTTTTTGAAATGCCTAAATTATAAATGTTATATAAAGAAATATTATTAAATATTTAATGTTTTTTGTTTTATATGTTTACCAGTATCACCGATTTCAAATTAAAACACAATTAAAATTGTAGCATTCTTAAACTTTTGAATTTCAATATGTTAAAACATAATTTTAAGTTTAAGTGAATGAAAATAATTTCTTGAGGTCTTGAGGAAAAATTAAAAAGATTATTTGAATCTACAAATTAATTTTTAAAGAAAATTCAAAAAGGTTTCGCAAACTGTCGAAAAAGAATCTATAAGTTATTTAAAACAATTTTAAAATTTTTTAGAATAAAAAAATTTTAAGCATTTTAAAGGATATTGAAAATTTTTTAAAAACTCTAGAAAATAATTTTAAATCTTGAAATGTTTCAAAAATATTGTAACGAAATGCAATTAAAACAATTTTCGTTGCGACTATTAAAAAATATTTTAAAACATTTATAATGATTTTGTTAATTGAATGGGCGGAGATCATTAAGCGTTAACTCTTATTCGGGAAATTTTTGAAGGAAAATGGAAAAACTGTTCACCGATTATGTTCTGGGATACCCTTTAGCATAAAATTTAATCATAATCATAATTATAATTATAAAAATTTAATTTGTCTGAAAAAAGATCTACTCAAGTCGGTCCACTTCGGAAACAACTACAGAACTTTCGATTGCCAATCGGCTGCTTTTCCAATTAAGGTATTAGAGAGATCGAGAGAAGAGACTTTCTTCAGAAATATACGCTATCACAAGTCAGGTGTTACATTTAGGGTACGAGTAATTCCTAAGTTCCTAAAAATAAAATTCATGAATTCATAAATCACTTGTATTATAATCATAATCAAAAAATAGTGTATCATACAAAAAAGTACAAGAAAAAGGTCATTCTACTCGATGGTGAAGCTGCGCTTTATGCGTGCCCTTTTTAAAAATAAATTTGTTTAAAAAAATCATAAAATTGATTAAAAATGTGATAAATTTGGTTGAAATTATTATGAAGTTCCCTATTACTATGCAATTATGTATTGAAAAAAGCGAATGTTCGCCGACAAGTTCCGTAATAAGGCATTCATTCATTTAATTTGTCAACAAAAATCATTAAATTATTTAACAAATTATGGAATTTTCTAAAATTAAAATGAAGTTGCTCGTTCCAAAAATTAGCATAAAAAATGTATGTCGAAAAATGCCTCCTTAATGAATTTGCTTATAACATAAAAAATGATAAGCTCAAGATGAAATTTTTTCATGATTATATTGTTTTTATCCAAATTTTTTCAAATATAAATGAAAAAACGTAAAATTATGTAAAATCGTAGAAAACATTTACTCAACAAATAACTTGTTTGTAACAGTTTTGTTTTGTTATCATATAATCTTGAAAAATTTTTAAGTAATGAGATTCTATGAAACTTAGGCGGTTTCAATAATAATTTTCCTGTTATTAATGAGCACAGGGAACGTAAAATTGAAAAAATGGCCTTTTTTTCGTCATATTAATTCATCAATAAAGAAACTTCAAACATAATTTAAAAATCTGGCTCTAAAACTCCCTTAGAAATTTTATCAGCTTTTTTCATTTTCTTTCCAAATTGGTCAATATTAGAGGCTTTACCCAAATCAAGAATTTTCAAGGCACACATATTTATTCGTGTTGTGGCGATTAAGACCTACGTTAAGAAAATAAATTTCATATCAGTTATGACGCAAGTACAATGACGAAACTAACCACCTTGGCGCTCGGTTTTTGAATTTCCCACTTGTTTGTGAGCAGGTCTAATCAAATTAAAAGTCAAAGCACTGACAAGCGACATTTGGTGATTGTGAATTCTCTTTTGTTAAAGCTCCATCGGCTTCAATTCATACATTCTCATCATGTAAATCATGCTTTGCATTCGATTTGATCCAATGTGGAAGTTTTTCTACATTATATACAACTCTATTATAACAAGTTTATATAATATTTATTTCTGTACCTCGGTCTAAGACTGCTTATTCAGATATTGCAAAATAAAGTACAAATTTCATTTTTCGTGATTATTTTAGTATTTCTTTCTTATTTTGCATTAAATTTTACTCTCAGCTACTCTGAAAAATATATCAATTTAATAAATTTATACTATTACAATTCATAATCAAGTTAATTAATTATTTTCAATGTTATTTTTTACGATTTTAACTAAAAATATGCTTCATAGCGTTATCTGGTTCTTCTAACTAAATTTTTAAAATAAATGTAGGCGCGAAATTTTTTTAAATAAAATTTTATTGAACTTTGTGTTCTTTTTCGAAAAATTCAGTTTTTTATTTTGAACGTGTTTTTATTTAAAGAATTTAAAAAAAACATTTTAGATATATTTTGGTGAAAAAGCTTTTTCTGTTTCATTTTTTTTGTCTTGAGTCGTTTTTCTAAAAATATTCTTTTCTTATTTTTAATCTTACTTTTTACGATTAATACAATCTACTCGCCCTATTAAAAAAACTCGGCGATAGTCAGTTTTCACATATGAACAATACCTTCTCATTATGATAAGAATGTAAACGATTTTAAAACATCGTGAAATACAGCCTTTAGATGTTTATGAACAGTAAATTTCTCGTTTCGACCACTATGTTGTCGTGTAGTTTTTTTCCTAAAATATATTTGTGCGGGGATTTAAAATGAAGTTTTTAATCTTTTTTTGAAAAAGGCTGGCTAAAACATTGTCAGATGATTAAAACTTAGAGAACCATAATACATTTACTGTCAGATCCATAATTTATTTATTGCAATTACAAGTTACATGTAAGATTTGGATCAGACTTGGTATCACAAAAAATGTATGTAAAAGTTTTACATGTTCTCAATTAAATGATTAATTGTATAAGATTGATGTCTCATGAGATATTCAGTACTTTAAAACTTTTCATGATCGAACGTTGAGCACCTACTGGAATTTCACTCAATTCTTTTTTGTTTAATTCGGTAATCTTGTGACTTTCCATGTTTATCTTTACACGTCTTAACCTGTGATCTATATATTTGTATATTCCAGCCAAAACATTATAAGTCTCCAATATGGCAAAGGCATCACCATCGGATGATGATAATACAATTTGTTCTTCTATTGGAATAGGCCCAAATGCAGAAGGTTGTCTTCTTATTTTAATTGATTCATTGGTAGGAAAAATATACCTTCGAAGTTCAAATGCCCGGTGCGAATTCCAATTTGGAATAAGACGAATAAATCTAAGCTGTTCAAGTCCACATCCATGTCCGTCAGGAGTAGGAAGCCTTGTAGAAGGAGCTTTAGATCTTGAAGAAGGTTGAGCCTCTGCAAGAGGAAGAGACCCCTCAGGTAAATGATTTATATTCTGTACTTTAAAATTCTGTACGATACTGCGGCGTGAACCTACTGGAATATCACTTAATTCTTCTTGGATTAAGACAGTAACTATTTGGCTTTCAATGTTTATTTTTACACGTCTATAATGCTTACTGATATATTTATACACTCCAGCCAGAACATTATAAGTCTCCAATATGGCAAAGACGTCACCATTGGATGCTGATAATACAATTTGTTCTTTGGTTGGAACAGGCCCAAACGTAACAAGTCCTGTTTTTATTTTTAAAAATTTGTCGGCAGGAAAAGTGTATCTTCGAAATTCGAACGCACGGTGCGAGTTCCATTTCGGAATAAGACGAATAAATCGAAATTGTTCAAGTCCACACCCATTTCCATCAGGAGAAGGAAGCGTTGTAGGTGGAGCTTTATATCTGAAAGAAGGATGACCCCCTACAGAAGGAGACCTGGACCTTGAGCGAAGAGGAGTTTCGGTAGGCGGAAGATTTCTTTCAGGTGAATAATTTCTTTCAGGTAAATAATTTCCTTCAGGAGAAGAAGATCGGCTACGAGGAACACCAGGAATTGGGTTGCCATAAGATAAAAACTCAAAGTGCAAACTTGTATCTGCAACAAGAAAGAGAGGATTACATTTTTTCAAGTATTTCCACCAGACTTAAGATTTTACAAATTCTTCACATTCCTAACTATTTTTAAGATTTTAAAGTTTGCAAAGCAATTCTATAGGAGGTAAAAGATTTATAAAAAGCATAGTCCTTGCGATAAATTATGCAATAGATGTATGTTCTAGGCAAAGATCCAACCGCGGGGTTGGGTAGCGTAGCCTCCCGAAAAAAAAAACTAAGCAGAAAATAAATTGGTGCTTCACGCAACTCGAGCGGTAACAGATTATTGTAATTGTTGTTGCTCCATTTATGTACAAAAGTCTAATCTCTTCTTTGACCGTTTTCATATTGCATGATAGTAAGGTTATCAAACGGGATTCGGAAATTGGATAGTAAGCATAGAGATGGCAGCACCTACTACACACTCCATGGCGGCTTGATGCGTTATAAACACGGTTTTGATGGAAATAATATTACTTTACTTCACCTGGGGAAAAATTTGTACTCCCACCACATATTTCTTTCAACGGCCGGTGAACGGGAACTTACCTTTCAAAAAATAGTTAGCGTAAAGTACCTATAACGTGCATGTTTTGCATAATAGTAAATTATATACCTAGAAGTGATACAGCCTTTTTATCCGAGCGTGAGTTTGCAATAAAGAGGCGCAGACGAGCGGGAAGCGCGAGTCAAAGCCGAATCTTCGCAAAGAACTGCATTTAAGGTTTGGCCTAAGGCTCGCAGGATTTTAAAATGTTCGCGCATATCAAACTGTTTTTCCTATTTGTTTTTTAGAATCAAACACTTTCTGCTAAATTTAAAAAATTTATATTATCTAATAAGCTGACTTTAGCCACCAAAGTATTAGAGGCGAACAGAGAGAGGTGAGCATGAAGGTTTAAATAAGATACTGAATTTTATTTTAAAAAATGTGATTTTTTTATGTTCATTTCAGAAATAATATGGTCAATGATATTGAACTTTTCGAAGTGGAAAAAATAATAATAAATAATTTGGAATTAGAAAGAAAAAATAAAAGATAATTTGTGTTTCAAGAAAAAAATCCTGGCAGTACTCTCGCCACACAAAAAAATATCGATAAAAGTAAAACGAAAATTTTGTGATTTTTTATTTTACCCTTGCCGATCTTCTGTTTTTTGCATGCCAAGATTGCCGCCTGCACATTTACGTGAAACCCTTTTTACCTTTTCTTTTTTTGGTGTATTGAACCTGAATATACTAGAACGAACACTATTATCAGCGGAATGAGCCGGCTTCATAGGGCGAGATAAGACCCTATTGTCTTGCTTGTCATAACCTCTTAAAAGGCTGGTAGAAAAGTTTTTGGTTTAAAAGATTTAAATAATTTTAAGTAGAATTTTCTAAAAGAAATAAAGATCTAAAGTTGGAATTCAATAGTAAAAGCTTTTAAAAAACTGTCATTTTTGTGGAATAAAATATTATGATTTTTAGAGAGGAATTTCATGACAAATTTTAAACATTATTTTTAATACATTTTAGAAATATGTTATTAAAAAGAAATGTAAAATAAATGTTAATTCAACAGCAAGTTATAATAAAGATATTTATTAAAAATATGCCTTAACTATTCTGATTTATGAACTTAATATCGGAAACATTATAGGTACGAATTATCGCAATAAAAAAATGTTTTTCTTGAGGGGAAAAGCGATGCTGCAAAAATAAACCCCACACTCCACCCCATGGGGGTACGGGGGTCCATCATAACATTTTCGAATAGGAAATATAAAAAATCACAATAAAAAAATGACATTGTTGACTGTATGGGGAATGCGCTTCCAAACGAAATTAATTAAGCTTTATTCTTAGATACGCTAAAGCATTTTTTTCTAATCTTGTTTTTTCACGAATTGGTATCTCTTTTTTGGATAAAGAACTTTCATCCATCCATTTTCCCACATTTTGAGTCCTTTTTCTAAAAATTGAATTTTTAAATTTCTAATGTGTTTTTTTTAACAAAACAAAAACAACGTATACTATCAAGAAACAATTCCTAACAAATCTGTAGCTCGTTTTTAGTTAAACATCTTTTATCTCTTCTTTTGTACCTTGCGTCTTTTGTACAAAACTTTTTTATTTTTTATTTTAAATGTTGTTTTTCACGAATGAAACAAAAACTACTTATCCTATAAAAAACTGATCCATAACAAAGGACTCCGCACTGAATACATGGGAAAATCTCTTAACGTGCATTTAGTTATTACTTGGTAATTTTGTAGGTTATAAGGGCCTAATGAAATATCCATATTTTTTTTTAATGGACAGTTTTAATCGTAGACGACGTCAAGCGCTTGCAAGCAGATCATAAGATATATCCGAATAGCACTGCATCAAGTGCGGTAATGCTAATCATAATAATTGCCCTCTTTTCACAACAGTAGAACGCTAAGCGCTCAATATTAAGAATCAACTACGTCACTTGCTGTTTCGGGGCTGCAATATTTTTGAAATAAGGACATAATCATTAACGATTGTCTCAATTATGTATATCGTCCCCTTCTCGCAACGGCGCGACGGGGCGCGAAGCTTGCAAGGTTCTATCATAATTGTGGGTCCGGATGCAATAAGGGCACATAAAATTTTTTCGTGCGAAAACGAAGTCCCCTGGAGGCTTTAGAAAAAATTTTCGAATTTTAATTTT
>NC_046662.1:31837234-31847517 GCF_010883055.1 Belonocnema kinseyi | reverse complement strand
AAATTAAAATTCGAAAATTTTTTCTAAAGCCTCCAGGGGACTTCGTTTTCGCACGAAAAAATTTTATGTGCCCTTATTGCATCCGGACCCACAATTGATAGATTTACTGTTTGAGTGGAGAAAGGGCAAAGTGAGCTCAGTTTAATTAGAGGTGATGCCAATTATATAAATCCCCCGCTTCTCGTAACTTTAGAACACGAACCGTTCAATATTTGGAATTAAGTTAAACACTCGCAATGGCCGCACTTAATCTTGACCTTATTTGATCACCGTTGCTGCCCTAAAACCGTGAGTGTTGCAGTTAATTTGAAATATTAGGCGCTTTGCTTTCAAACATTGTGAGAAGTGGGCGATTAATATGACTGACATTACCGCACTTGATACTGATTTTATTCAAGCACCGTTACTGCCCTTAAATTGCGAATGTTGCAGTTTTCTCAAAATATTGAGCGCTTGGCTTTCGACCGTTGTGAGAAGCGCTCGGTGTGAGACAGACGAAATGTTTACCACATTTTAATGTGTGATCCCGAGTTTCTCGTCGTTTTTGCTTTCAATGCTATATGGATACAGCTTATGCTCTGATTTTAAGCGCTTGTCGCCGTATAGCGTTGAAACTGTCCATTTAAAAAAATTGTACTATGTGCGGGGTAATTTGTAGATATTTTTTAGGGGCACAATTTTTGTTTCTTCACTTTTTTTTATCTTGCTTTTTTTTTATCGAAAAGTGAAGTTAATAATTTTGCATTATTTTTTCCCCGATAAAAAATTTAAATTTTGGATAATGCAGCAACATTCAAAAAGTGTTTATGATAATCTTGTTAGGCCGTCAAAAAGTAATGTTTTTCTTCTCTTAAATTTTTTTCATATCGTGTGTCGTTTAACATAAAATGTTTATTGTCGCTCTTTTTTTGGGTTTTCAAAATTAACTCTGGTAATGGTTTTGTTTTAAAAAATGTAATGGGGATAAATAGTTCGTATTTTATTTTAATTATTCGTATTTTTATTGTTCACATAAAACTAATACCTTCAGATCCCGAGTAAAAATATTTCATCTTGAGTTTGACTTGGCTCCTCTTGAGTTCGTCTCTAAGACGCCTACATATGTCTCGCTGGCGGCCAGGGAAATTTAGTAGTCGAAAACGTAAGTCTTGAGTTTAAGACTAAGGATTACGACGGGTTTTAAAGACAAGTCGGGGTGGACTTGTCTTTGCACGAGAATTTTTATTGTAAATCTTAAGAGAAGTCAAGGTGGACTTGTCTTAAGACGAGAATCTTAAGTCTTGAGCAGCAAAAAGAATTTTTTGTAAATTTTATTTTTTAATATACTTCAACCTGTACAAACTATAAACCCCACCCATAATTTTACCACCGATAGAATTTTAAATTTTGTAATAAATGATTTGCTCATTCAAAATTCGTATCCTGACAGTCTCAAGAATTACAGGCATATAAAATTTTCCGTAAAAAGTTTTAAACGGTGATTTTCTACGAGTGGTTATTCACTCTGAAGTCGAACGTTTCGAACGTTAGCAGTTTTCGTGAAGTCTTAACGAAATCACGTGAAACTATAAAAAGCATGAACTCGTAACGTTGAAGACGTTATAGCAATGACGAAGTCGGTAAAAATATACTTGAAGTCGTAAAGATCAGGAAAGAGTCGTCATACAGCGCATTGAGTCAGCAAAGATGAGCGTACGTTACATTGAGTTCAGCGGGCTTTGAAGTGAATAGCCCCACGATTTTCTATATTTATCTAGTGAACTGTTAGAGATAGGCAAAAATGAATAACATTTTTGGATTTTCTATCAAAAGAACATAATTGTTGCAGTTAAGCAAAATTATAATGCATACAAAATAAATGCCATAGAGATAAATAATATAAACAATCTGTAAAATTTAAAGCGGATTAGTGATAAACTTTGGATGCCTTTAGAGCCTTTTCTTGTCGGTGTCCTTGAGTTTGGCTTGAAGACGAAAAATTTTGAATTAAAACCAAAAATTAGGTCTCGATCGCGGCCAGGGGCGAGATTTTCAAAAACGTCTTGGCTATGTCTTGGATGAAAACTTAGCCAACACGAATTATTTTTACTAGGGATTATGAGGACAATGTAATAATTCATGATTTTTTTTGCGTTTAAATTAAAATTTTCGGTTATTTCACAAAATTAAAAAAAGCTGTTAGGGCATCCCTTTAGGGCTTTTATAGGGTAACGCTTTTCTTCTGTTGAATTTTTCCTATCGTGCGCTGTTTACCTCACTAAGTTATTTTCGTTTCTTTTTTGTATTTTGAAAATTTTATAATTCTTATCATTTTTTTGTTATCAAAAAAAGTAATGTGGATAAAATGTTAGTATTTTCATGTACTATAAATAGCCGTATACGATTAACGAATTCGATCTTTCTTTTTGGTCTCTAAAAACATGTGTCAAATAAAATTTTTTTCACTCCTAAATATTCTCAATATGCTGGGCAACAAAATTTAAGATACGCAGAGGAAAGAAAATACATGGGAAGTTAAATTTACGGAGCATATGTTTTCAAACATATCGGTTGAAAACTTATTAATTTTCTAAACAATATACCGAATATTCTAAACGCATGTGTACAAATTAAATATTGTTCCAAAGAAAAAACGTAAAAAATCAAAGATCTGGATTTATGACATTTAAATGTATGATTTATTTTGTATTTGTATTTATATTCTACTCACGAGCAGAATCAACAAGTTCAATAAAAAGGATGACCAGATTTATGATAAAAATTTTCATTTTTCGGGAGACCACGAACTGATTCACATAATTTTAAAATGAGTTCTTCAGTTGAAACTGATAAGGTTTGGCATACGCGTTGCCCCTTTATGTATATACTAGCATTTATTACATTATTGACACTGATATGAGATAAAACAATAAAATGTGCGGTAAAACGTATTTCAATGCTATGAAACAGCAAAGCTTTATTTGGTTTCCTTGAAAACTAGTAAAACTGAAGAAAAATAACATATGCCACTACATTATCTTAGTACATCATTAATTTAAATCCTGTTCATATCAATTTGTTTAATTAATATAGTGTTTCCATTTTAGGGGGGGGGGGGTATTTTTTTAGGGATATGTAAATGTAGTTTTTCTAAGATACTTAAGCAATCAAAAAGATTTGGTGAGATTTCAGATATGTAAAGTTATAATTTCAAAAAAAGTGTATTTCCAACCAAAAAGTGAAAGATTTATAATAAAGATAAATGTTAAGTGTTGAGTATATTTTCCAACAAAATAAGTTTATGTATTTTGATACGTATTAGATGAAAAAGAATTTTTTCTGTTAAAGGCATGGTAATTTTTTATTTGTCAACATAAATTAGTTATAGCAAGGACAAATTTTAAGTATTAACAATATTTTGTAGCAGAATAAATTAAATAAACTATTACGGTACATATATGGTGAGAACGAAATTTCTTTCTGGTAAAAAAGATGAAAATCTTCTATTTGTTAAATTAAGTTATTTATTACAAAACAACATATGATTTACTGATAACAATAATGAACAATACTTATTAACAATATATTTTATTTTCGTGTATCCGTTGATATATTTTGATACAAATCAGATAGCAACATACTTTATCTCGCAAAAAAATGATAATTTTTTTTATTTTTAGTATATTTTATAGCAAGAGTTTATAACAAATGCGTAGATCATTATTGTTTGAAAAACTTTTGCTTTTTCATTTTCATGATCGTATGTCGTTTTTCTGAAAATTCATTTTTTTATTTTTAATATTAGTTTTTACAATTTAAAGAAGGTCTGCAAGTCCTATCGAAAAATTGTAAGTAACAAATGTATATATCTTTTATGGGAGAAAAACGTTTCTCTATTCATTTTTTATTGTCTATTGTGTCCTTTTCAACCGATTTAATTTTGTTTATTTATAATTTAATTTTTTTATTGAAACAAAAACTACAAGTCCTACCCAAAACTCATTCATCACTTTGGAAGCGTTTTCACTCTTTTTTGGAAGAGCAACACTTTTCTATTTATTTTTTTCATAGTTTGTGTTGTTTGTCCAAAAAATTAATTTTTTATTTTCACATTAATTTTTTATGATTAAAACCAAAACTACGCACACCATAAAAAATAGTTCAGAAAAAATGCTTAGCTCTTTTTTGGAGTGAAAAACTTTTTTAATTATTTTATTTCTTAGTTTCTGTCGTTCACCCTAAAATTAAATTTTTTTACTTTTGATGTTGTTTTTCATGAATGAAACAAAAACTACGTATCTTATAAAAAAGTGGTTATTTAAAAATTCTAGATAATTTTATTATTTATTTTTTTACAATTTTTTTGTATTTATTTTTGTTTAAAATTAATTTTTTAGCCTAAAAGTTAAAAACCTCATGTACGTTTTGAACATAAATCTTCTTCATTTAAAAATTTTACTATTTGTTTGAAAATTTCTGTATTTCGTTGGAACTTTGTCTTTTTTGGTTACTGATTTACTTTTTAAGTTGGAAATTTGAACATTTCGTTAAATATTAAAATATTTTATTGAAAACTCATACCTTTCTTAAAAATTATTCATCGTTCGTCGAAAATAATTTTTCTGGTTAGAAATGTATTGTTTTGTTTGCTAATAAGTTTTTAAATTGGGAATTTGTTTTTTAAAATAAAAATTAAACTAAATTTGTTTTCGAAACTTTTCTTAAAAACATTGAATTCCTTTGCTGGAAAATTCATTTGTTTGATGTAAAATGTAACTATTTCGTTGAGAAGTTATTTTCTTTTCTTAAATAGTCATCTCTTTAACTAAAAATGAAGCTGTTTTACTTTTCACTGTAAATTCATATTTCGCAATTGAAAATTCACCTGTTTTGTCCAAAATTTTTCTTTTTTGGTAAGAGATTAATTTTCTTGCGGGAAATTTATTTACTAGCTCAAAAAGCACTTTTTTAAAAGTAAAATTCATTTCTTAAACTACAAATTTAACTTAATTTTTTACTAACTTGTTTTTTTTATAGGCAAGTAATCTTTTTAATAGAAAATTCATTTGTTTTGTTGTATATTGAACTACTTCATTAAAAATTTATTTCATTTTTTGTAGAAAATTCATCTTCTGGGTTATAAATGCAACAATTTATTAGAACAATTTGGTTGTTAATCATGCATAATTTCAATTAAAGATTTATCTATTTTTTTGAAAATTAGTGTTTTTTGGGTTGAATATAGACTTTTTACTAAAAATGTAGCTAGTCCATTTTCGCTAAAGAACTGTAAAAAATTTACATTTTGATTCGAATTCATATTTTGGTTCTGAAAAGTCAACTGAATTATTTTTGGATAAAAATTTAACTATTTTTAGGAAAATTTCCCTTTTTAGTTCAAAAATTCGTATTTTTTTCGTAGGAATGATTTAAAAATTAATCTGTTATAGTAGAAATTTTATACTTAGGGGTACAAATGTAACTGTTTGATTAAAAATTAATTTCTTTTGCTTAAGGAGTTAACAACTTTGTTTTACAATTTTGTTCGAACCAATTTTTTGAGAAATCATTTTTTTTGTTGTAGTATTTCATTAAAAACTTATCTTTTCTAGTCGAAAAGTCTTTTTTACTAAATTATTAAATTTTTAATTTTTAATTTCTATCTGGAATATTGTTTTATTTCGTTTATAAAAGATACTATATGTTAAAAATATTACAAGATAAAAATTATTGTATTTGAAAGCTAATAGTCAGAGAAAATGAGAAAATGGTCAAGGAAGAGCTAGGGAATTTTGAAAATAATGTTTTCATCTTCCAAAGCATTTACTATTTTAAATACCAAAAATTTCTGTTAGATTCAGGTCTCATATCGTATTGTTACGTAATTTAAGTAATTTAAGTAATTTAAGTAATAATTTAAGTAATTTAAGTAAATTGTTTCATAAAATTAAGAAAGTAGTTGTTTTATAAAGTAAAAGGATATATTTTTTAACTAGGAGTATGATATCAAACAAACAATTTCTTTAATTTAATTGAGGAGAAAAAGTCTTTATTCCATACAAAATTTGTTTACTTCTTTCAACGTCTTACTTAAAAAATCGTATTTTGTGTTTTTTAATTATGCCATGTAACAAAGTATATCCACATACATTTATAATCTAAATAAAGATTCGAGCAAAACAAATTTTTATTTACCTAATTTTACCTTGGCTGAGGCTTTAAAAAAGTTATAAAAATGTCGTACTTCTTACACAACTCTTTTCTTTTAAATGGCTTTTGCGTCAGCTAGATTAATATTCACATACGAAAAGTAACCAGTTTAAAAAGGTTACTTTTTAAATCAATGAAATCTATTAAAAATTGTTTAGAATCTTTCAAAATACCTTGAAATAGTTCACATCTTTAGAATTCTTTTGAAATACCTTTAAGTTTTTGAAAGCTCTTAAAAACTCTTTGGAATTGTTAACAATGGTCTAAAATATTTTAAGTCTATTAAAATTTCCTTAAATGATTAAAATCTGCTATCAATTATATAAACGTTTTAAAACGAGAAAAATGTTTCAAAATAATTTAAGAAAATTTAGAAATAGGAGTAGACTTGAATTCTATATTTCTTTAACCCATAGTTTAATTGATTAAGGGCCGGTTCCACAAACCTTGGTTAAATATTGAATCCTCGGTTAAAGCTAGTCAGACGTTCCACAACTTTTTAACAGCCGGTTAACTCGCATTAACTACCGTTAAATCTGACCGGTCAAGATTGGTCGGTCAGGGCGATTTAATCGTCCTTTAACCTAAAAAGTGCAGAGTCGTTGTGAAATATGGAGCTTTTGGATGAAGTTCTGAGGTAACGTATAAAAAGTGATTTACTGACAGTATTAAATAATTTATGAATATTATGAGTAATCTTTTCGATATTTTCCATTTTCTAAGAGAAAGAAAACTGAAAAAACTGCTTTTAGATCAAATATCCGCAATGTTAAAATTTTGAACAAAAATCGTGAAGTGTGTTTGTTTTGATTGTAAATCGGGATAAAAAATTAATCGGGAGCAGGACAAAGCTAACAAAAATTCAATTTTTCAAACCAACAAATGATCTAAATATTATTTAATGATTTTTAATCAAAAAATTTAAAAGAGTTTTTCTCTTTTAAAAAAATATTATTTTATTGTTAATATTAACTGTGAATACTGGACATTGTTTAATAAATAATAAAAAGTTATGTCTGAATATATTTTCAAGTTTCAAAAAATTAACTAAAATTATAAATTGTAAATTAATTAAATTAATTTTAATGAATTCATTAATAAAATTGCTTTTTGTCATAGCTCTTTTCATGAAATTCAGCTTAAGATTTAGGACAAAAAGATAATTTTCATTATAGTTTTTTAAAAATTAAACATGAACCAAAGGATCTTATTCTAAATAAGAAATCGCAACATAGGAACCAAATTTTCGAAATAATTTCCAAATTGCTATTTTATCCATTTCACATTGATTTTTTCTCGTCTAACAGTGCATTTAGGTTTTAAATTATTAATCATAATTTGTTTCATCGAATCTACAGAAAAGAATGATTAGTAAATATTTATTTTCATTTTAAATGTTTAAATTATGTCTGTTAAATAATAATTTAATAAAGATATAAATTATTTTACAGTTTTGGATTACTGTGATGTAATAAATAGAATCAAGCTTATCGTGGATGAAATTTTATAAATTCTTTATAACTTTATAGTACCTTTTTAAATTTCATAACTTTCTATTTTTAGATTATATATATATATTTTTCATTTTGCTATTAAACGGACAATAAGACTTTAGGAATATTAAAAATTATTCAGATATTATTTTAAAAGGTTAATTTTATTGTTTAAAGGTTTTAAGAGAACAATAAAATTGTCCCAAGATTTCTGTTAGAATTTTTAATGAATTCTTTATTTTGAAGAAGGGATTTTAAACACAAACCGAATCAAAATTACAAAAAAATTCTATAATGCTTAATAAATATTTTCAACTATTCAAACAATTACAACTTACTTTTAAACTTGTGAAAATTTCCACATTTTTTATTGTAGATTGATGAAGATTTTGGAACAGGAAGCTGGATTAAAATTACGGAAGATTTCAAAAGAATGTGATTTTTTTCTTTAGGTTTCCAGAAAAATGTCATATAGTTTTTTTTTTTTTAAAGATTTCATAGTATTTCCAAAAAAATTTCGAAAAATAATCTGGGAGTTTTGAAGGCAACTTTGTTTGTGTTTAAAATACTTTAATGAAAATTGGAAAAATTTTCAAAAGACATTTAGAACGTTTAAATATATATAAAATATTTTTAAAAAATTTTTAATTTGATAATCATAAAAATTTGTAGAAAAATTTAGATTTTTTACAATTTTGTAAAAGGGCAGGTTTTTATGAATTTGAAACGGTTTTTAGAAAGTCAATCAATATTCTCCACATTATGAGGAAAATTTAAAGTTATTTTTTGAAAGATTTTAGGACAATTTATTTTTATTTGGAGAATTAAAAAAAATGGTAGTTTAAAAAAATTTTAAGCTTAAGAAAATGAACTTAAATTACACATAGTCAACAAAATTGAATTATTGTTAATGAATTTATTTTAAAAAATTTTTGTCTGCCATAACTTTTTTCATGAAATTTAGCCTAAGATTTAAGAGGGAAAGGGAATTTTCATTATACTTGTTTTTAAATTGAATATGAACTAAAGTTATTTGAAGCTAAAAAATAAACGTTGTTAAAAATGATTTATAAAATCTAGGAAAATATTTTATTGTTAATTATAACTGGCTTTTTTAAAGGAACTTGAGTTGAACTTTTAAAATAAATATTTTACAATTTTTATTGTTTATTTAACAGTTGTTTTAACAGTTTAATGTTTTTCCTCTCACTTTAGGTAAAAGTTGCAATTATTAATCAATCAAATGATGTAGGGCTTATTTTATTCCTGACAAGATTCTCTGCAAATCTCATCGATACGTTTTTAGATAAAAAATTTAATTCAGGGATTATAAAATCTTTATTTTTGTAAAAAATAGGTTTTTATAAATAATTAAAAAAAAAACTGCGAATGAGATTTGCAGAAAATCTTTTAAGGAATAAAATAAGCAATACAACATTAGAATTAAATAAGAATTGCAACTTTTACCTACAGAGAAAAAAGAAAACATTAAACTCTGAATTGTTATTGTCAAATAAAGAAAACCTAAAATATTTTTATCAAAAGTTCACCTCGAGTTCTTTTCCAAAATTAGTTATAATTAACATTAGCATATTCTCTTCCATTTTATAAATCATTTGAACAAGGTTCATTTTTTGAACTTTAAATAACATATGATATTATTAAACAAGGAAGCACATTGTGTTCACTGAAAAACATGATTTGTTTATTAAAATATTTGGAAATCCAAATAAATTTAAATTAATATATAAAATAAATATTATGTTATATGTATTATATAATATAATAACTAAATTTATGAAATTTAGACAATTTTCTTTTCGGATATTTAAAAATTATACAAATAATTATATGTTTAATTTGATTGCGCAAGAGTAATGATTTTCTGTAGTTAGTAGAAACGCATTGGGATATAAGTCTAAGAGCAGTGAATTTTACTATTTTCGCTAATTTTAGAAAGGGGTCTGTTCATTACAAATACTTGGTTTAGGCATAAAATCATCCACATGCACACCTGGTCTAAAGGAAATAGCCGCAGTATAATTGACTTTGTTGTTGCAGATGAAAGACTAAGAGAGTTAGTCAAAGATACAAGGATCATGAGGGGTCCTGAATGCAATACTGATAACTGATACCTTCTGATCTCAAAAATTAACTTAGGTCGGGGATGGAGAAAAAAGAGAACCAAGAAAGCTAAACAAACGCGAATCAAAATTGAGAACCTACAGAAATCGGATGTGCGAATAGATTTCCAAAATAAGATAATCGAAAGCATATATATAGCAACATGGGAGGACCGTATAAAAAACAAAGATATAGAGGGCGCCTGGACAATTTTACGGGATATCCTTGTTAGATGTACGATCGAAGTGTGTGGTACCGCAGTTGTAGGAAGAATGTCCGGTAATGCGTGGTGGAATGATGAAATTCAGGCTACCCAAAAAGCAAAAAGAGAAGCGTACAAAGAGAACTTTAAACATCGCAGGTCTTAGCAATGAGGAAAGAAATAGACGTAGAAATGATTATAGACGCGAAAACAGGATACTGAAACGATTAGTTAAAGAAAGTAAAGATACAATTAGAGCAGAAGAAGAGATAAAA
>NC_046662.1:31834656-31837134 GCF_010883055.1 Belonocnema kinseyi | reverse complement strand
GTGGAATTATACTTATTGACTACTTGGAAAAGGGTAACACAATCACTGGTGAATATTATGCATCATTATTAGAGCAGCTGAAAGAAGAAATTAAAAAAAAAAAAACGACCACATTTGGCGAGAAAAAAAAATCTCTTTCATCACGACAACGCCCTAGTTCACACATGCTTCGTTTCAATGGCTAAAATTGAAGAACTAAAATTCGAATTGGTCGAACACCCACCGTATTCACCAGATTTAGCCCCCAGTGACTTTTTCTTATTTCCAAACTTGAAAAAATGGCTCGTTGGACAGAGATTTCCAGACAACGAAGACGTCATTGCCTCTGTAAGTGCTTATTTTGAGGCACTTCCGAAAACGCACTTTTCTGAAGGATTAAAAAAACTTGAAAAGCGATTGACCAAGTGTATAGAGCTCCAAGGAGATTATGTTGCAAAATAAAAAAAAATTTAGCCAAAAAAAATTGTTTTTATACTTCATTCTAAGGACTTAGTGAACTACCCTCGTAATAATAAAAAAAACTATGGCATTACATTTACCCCGCTGTCAGTTGACCAACGATTTAAGTGATGTTGGTGGAACCGGCCCTAAAAGAAAAGTCACATGAATGTCTTTTAAAGTGACTAAGAATTGATTCAAGAAAAGAGTGAATGAGTGGCAGCCCGAATTATTTTTGATAGGCACTTAACCTGCTTCTTACAGAAATTCCCTGGTCTTTGCAATTTTTTTCCAAAATCACTCAGTTTTCCATGATTCCCTAATTTTCTGGTTTTCTCCGACTTAGGGCCACCCTATTATTACATTTACACTAGCGGGTCCCTGATTTTTCACTTTTCGAGTTCCTTTGGCGTAGCCTCCCCCCCCCCACCTTCGCCAATTTTCTTTGCTCGAAAAAACTGTCCAAATTTGAGCGAAAACGTTTCATATTCAGGGGTTTTCCCGAAATATGCATTTTCTTATTGATTTTCTTCATGAGATAAAGTCAACTTTTTGTAAGTCTAATATTTGGAGCAAAGGAAATGTTAGAAACAATTTCCTATTTCATTATGCTGCTCAGAAATCGCCAGAGAATAAGGATCAATCATCATAAATTTAGATGGTAAATGACTTTAAGCCACTTTCATATGACCGCAAATAAAAACGACTATTTTACAATTAGTTAGATAACGCATGTTTATTCTAGTATGTAGTTCGACTAAAAAAATCAAGAGCAAACTTTTATCTAACCAAACTTTCGACGGATAGCAAAATGGAAAAGACGCATTCTCTCCTCTCTACCCATAAATACACATAAAATTATTACAATGAAATTAATTATCCAAAAAATTTTAATTTGTTCAAGCATTTAATGGTATTGTGAGAAACCAGAGTAGTACCTCAAAATATTTCAGTTTTTCTGAAAACGCCAAAAAATAAAATATTAGTAGAAAATCAAATAGTTTAAATGATCGGAAGAAATTATGTTATTGTTATCATTAATCACAGAACTCATAAAATCTAGGAATTAAGATAATGCTGATAATTACTTTTAAAAAAATAGTTTCACATATTAAAATTCGTAAAAACAATTCAAGATTATTTAGAATATGAATCAGTATGCTCAAATTGTTGATTGGTGACTATTTAAAACAATTTAAAAGCGTTGATACGAAATTATTTGTAACATTGGATTACCTTCATATAATAGATTTCAATAAATAAATATTGAATTTATTATTTGAATTTATTATATTAAATATTAATAGATTTCGCTTAAATTTGTAGGTATGACTAGTGATAAGATAAATTTATTATTTCTTTATGATTTTGCATTACATTTTACTCTCAACTAACCTGAAAAATATATCATTATCTACATAATATGCATTAGTGTTGAAAAAGGATATTTAAATTTTCTCGTTTTTATAATTTAAAAAAACATGCGGATCTTCTCAGACAAAAATGTTATTAATTATTCCATTGCAACTTGTGTCGTTTTTCCATCGATTTACTGTATTTATTTTCAATTGTTTTAATACGATTTTAACTAAAAATAAGCTTCACAGTGTAAGCTGGTTCTTCTGACTTAGGTAGATCTGATTTAGGCAAGAAATTTTTTGAAATAAAGTTCTGTTCTATTATGTGTTTTTTTCCAAAAATTTAATTTTTAACTTATTTTTATTAAATTTCTCTTGTGTAGTTTTTTCAAAAAATTTCATTTTTTTATTTTTAGTCTTACTTTTTACGAATTAAAAAATCTTCTCGTCCTATTTAAAGATTATTAATAAATATGTGCAGAGTCTTCTTGCCTGAACAACTTTTATTCTATCAAACGATGTTAAAGACAAATTTGAATGACTGCTTGCTGTTTTTTACTGGATGAATTTTTTCCTTTCAATTTTTTTATACGAGGGTGGATTGATAAGTTTCCGGCCTGACCAAGAGATGGCGCCACTAGGCCTACCTTGAGGTGGCGTTCTATAGTACCATCCTTAGATA
>NC_046662.1:31832911-31834556 GCF_010883055.1 Belonocnema kinseyi | reverse complement strand
TCTAGTCGGGAGTGGTGCTGACTGAAAACAGATGATTTGGAGCGATTCGCGCGCCATCTGTTGGTCATTCTAAGGACTTATTGAACTACCCTCGTATTACACAATTAAGCCATTTCCCTTTCAGTGTAGGCGTGACTCACACGGTAGGGGAAAGGGAAGTGTGGAAGGGATAGAGATTTTTCAGATTGATACAGAATTCTCGTGCTATTTAAGTAAATAACACGTTCGTTCCGCAACACTGCTCCGACCCAGGTTGCTGATCAATCTCTCTAGCAATCACCCCAAGCGAAGAATCTTACGAAGTCGTTATGTAAGGTTCACCACTTGGGTCCATTAGTGGCCAAGGTCTTTTGTTTCAGGCCTCATTCACTCTACTGACACTCTTTCTATTAACTATTTGCCGCCATACTTTCCTGTCGTGGCATACTTCTCTAGCTTCTTTTATGTCCATGCATTTTTTCATGCAGGCTCTCGTGTTTCTTTGACTTCTTATGTCTCTTCTAACTAGGGTCTCATTCATATATTCTAAACATTCGTTCCGCGGTCTACGTCTGAGCATGCCTCCATTTACTTTACCTTGATACACTTGTTTCGTTAGTCGTTCATTTGGCATTCTCTCAACATGTCCGAACCACCTTAAACGATTTCTTTCGCATGTGTCTGCTAGCGTCTCTTCTGCACCACATTCTTTTAGAATTATCTCGTTACTTACTTTGTCCATTAGGATTTTCCCGCATATTACGCGCATGAGTCTCATGTCAATTGCGTTAGTTTTCCTCTTGTCTTTTTCTTGATAAGTCCATGTGTCGATACCGTATAGTACAGTCGGTACAAATATAGAATTATTTATTGCCATTTTAGCTTTATTTGATATATATTTACTTCTGATAAGGGGACCTGCTCTACCAATAACCTTCTTACCTTCATTTATTCGTCTATCTAATTCCTCATCTATCTTCCCGTCCCTAGTAAATAAGATACCAAGGTATAAGAACTTATTAACTTGTTCAATTCTCTCATCATTTAATAAGATATTGCATAGTGTTTTCTCACTCTTTCCCTCGAACACCATAGTTTTTGTCTTATTCGTGTTAATTTTGAGGCCCATGCTCTTCATGCAGACATAACGCATCCTTGTATAACTCCATGAATAATATCGAAACAGTCTCTCAGTTTCCCATTCACTCTTACACTTGCTTTACTACCTGTATATATTGTTTTTATAGCTTGTAGGATCCATCCATTGACTCCATACTCTTTCAGGACTTCCCAAAGTTTACTTCTCTCTACCTTGTCCAAAGTTTTTTCTAGGTCAACAAATGCACAGAAAACTTTTTTTCCTACTCTCAAACTTTTGTCTGTTATTTGCCTTAAGCTAAATATTTGATCCGTACATGACCTTCCTGGCATAAACTCACTTTGGACCTCCCTAATCTTTGCTTCTGTTATTTTGATTACCCTACGAATAAGTATTTTTGAATATATTTTAGCTACGGTGCTTAATAAGCTAATCCCTCTGTAATTATTGCACTCGCTTTTATCGCCCTTTCTCTTGTATATTGGTACGATAATCGCTTTTTTCCAATCGTCTGGGACGTCTCCCATCTCGAAACATAAATTTATCAATTCGCACAGTCTATGTGGT
>NC_046662.1:31817232-31832811 GCF_010883055.1 Belonocnema kinseyi | reverse complement strand
CAGCCTTGGAGGAGATTATGTTGAGAAATAAAAAAAAAAATTCTTAAAAACGTTGTTTTTCTTGGTCAGGCCGGAAACTTATCAATCCACCCTCGTAGCTTGCATGGTTTGACTAGAAAATGGAATTTTTAATTCTTCATTATTTTTTGTGCTATCAAAATTTAAATTTTCGATTTTTCGAAAAACGAAAAAAGCTGTTATGACACTTTTGCAAGTATTTTAAAAAGCAACGTTACTCTTCTCTTAACTTTTTTTTCATATCGTGCGTTGTTTAGCCTCAAATGTTCAATTCGGTTTATATATTTATTTATTTTGAAAATGGTATAACTCTGATCATATCCTTTTTATCGAAAAAATTCATTAGTATAAATTTTTATATTATTTAAGTACTCTAAATAACTACAAATATAATTTTCAAATATAAAAAAAATGTTCTTAAAAGTGCTGAAAATGGTCCAGGTTTTCAAAACTTCACCCAACATAGCTGGTTAACGAAATCGATCTTTCTTTTTGTTTTTAAGTACGTGTGATAAAGAACAATCCAATCATAAAAACATCGGCGATAGTCAGTTTTCAGATATAAAAAATAAATTTTTATTATAATGAAAATGTGAACCATCTAAAAACATCAAGAAATACAGCCTCTAGATATTTATGAACAGTAAATTCCTGGTTTGCATCAGTGTGGCGTCGTGTAATTTTTTCCTAAAATATTTTCGCGTGGGAATTAAAATGAAGTTTTTAATCTGTTTTTGAAAAAAAAGCTTGTAAAAGCATTGACTTCAGATTAAAACTTTAAGAACCATAAGACTTATAAGGCAAGAACCATTACTTATTAAATGTAATTTAAACTTACATGTAAGATTTGGATCATACTTGGTATCACAAACAATGTATTTGATAGACTTACATTTTCTGAATTGAATGATTATTTGTAGAAGCTTGATGTCTCATGAGAGTTTATATTCAGTACTTTAAAACTCTTCATGATCGAACGTTGAGTACCTACTGGAATTTCACTCAATTCTTTTTTGTTCAATTCGGTAATCGTGTGACTTTCCATGTTTATTTTCACACACTTCAACCTTCGATCTATATATTTATATATTCCAGCCAGCACATTATAAGTGTCCAATATGGCAAGGGCATAATCATCGTATGATGATAATACAATTTGTTCTTCATTTGAAATAGGCCCAAATGAAGACGGTTGTCTTTTTATTTTAATTAATTCATTGAGCGTCTGCGAGAGGAAGAGACCACGCGGTAACTGTGTGGCTTTCCACGTTCATTTTCATACGTTTACAATACATAGTAAAATATTTGAACACTCCAACCAGAAAATTAGAGGTCTTCAATATGGCAAAGACGTCACCATTAGATGCTGATAATACAACAAGTCCTGTTTTTATTTTTAATAATTTTTTGATAGGAAAAGTGTATCTTCAAGGTTTGAACGTCCTGTGCGAGTTCCATTTTGGAATAAGCCACATAAATTATAATTGGTTAAGTCCACAGCTATTTCCGTTAGAAGAAGGAAGCCTTGTAGGAGAAGCTATAGATTTGGAAGAAGAAAGACCCCCTACAGAAGGAGACCTGGACCTGGAGTCTCGGCAGGTTGACGATATCTTTCAGGTGAATACCTTCTTTAAGGAGAAGAAGAAGATGATCGATTACGAGGAACACCAGGAATAGGGTTTCGATCAGATAAAATCTGACACCGCGAATTTGTCTCTGTGAGAAGAAAGAAAGGATTACATTTTTGCTAGTATTTTCATTAGGCTTAAGATTTTACAAATTCCTCAGATTAGTAGCTATTTTTAAGATTTCAAAGATTGCGAAAGAATTCAATAAGAGGTGAAAGATTGATAAAAACTACAGTGCTTGCGATAAATTATGCAATAAATTTATGTTATAGGCAAAGCTCTAACTGGAAGGTTCGGTGGCAGCGCCTTATGTAAAAAAAGAGCTGAGCAGGAAACCAATTAGTGCTTCACACAGCCCGAGCGGTAACGGATTATTGCAATCGTTTTTGTTCCATTTGAGTACAAATCTTTAACCTCTTCTTTGAACGCTTTGATATTGCATGATATTAAGATTATTAAACAGTATTTGGATCTTAGCTAGTGGGTTTAGAGATAGCTTAGAGATTGGTGGAAGAAATATTACTTTATACCCTTCGGGAAATAATTTGTATTCCCACCAAATACTTCTTTCAAAGATCGGTGCCTAGGACAGATACAGTCTAGTTATCCGAGCGTGAGTTTGCAATAACGAGGCGCAGACAAGCAAGAAGCTCGAGTCAAAGCCGATTCTTTGCAAAGAACCGCATTTTCGGGTGGGCTCAAGGCTTATAGGATTTTGAAAATTTGGCACATGTGAAAACGCTTTCTCACATTTGTTTTCTGGCTAAATTCCAAAAAATGTATGTTATTTAAGAATCTAACTTTGAACAGTAATATATTAGGGGAGAACGGAGCGAGATGAGCATGAAGGTTCGAATAAGATACTGAATTTTTCCAGGAAATGTATAATTATTTTACTGTTCTTTTCAGAAATAACAGGATCAGTGATATTGAATTTATCAGAAAAATGAAAAATGAAATAAAGTAAATTATGGAAAAATAATAATGATTAAAATCTAAACACCTGAATCCTCTTATTCTATGAAATTATCACATAAAAAGAAGTGTTTGGAAATAACAGGTAATGTTTTCGAACTAAGGTTTGTCATGAAGTCTATTTACACAAAGTAGCAGAAGGTAAAAAAGAGCTACAGGTAAAAATTCTGGGTTTTCTCTCGCCCAGCAAAACAAAATGAATATCGGCAAGAGTACGACGATTTTGTGATTTTTTATTTCACCCATGCCGATCTTCTGGGTTTTACATGCAGAGATTACCCCGAGCACTTTCATCTGAGACGCTTCTTACATTTTTTTTCTGTGTATTGAACCTGGGCCTGAATAAACTAATGCAAAAATAATTAATTAATAGAAATAGTTAATATTGCAGTGATATTTATAATTCTGATTTCGGGCGGAATAAGCCGGGTTCATGGGGCGAAATGAAGCCATATTATCTTGCTTGTCATAGCCTTTTTATGGAGCTGGCAGAAAAGTTTTTGTTTGAAAGATTTGAGTAGTATTAGGTTAAATTTTCTAAAATAGATAAAAATTTAAAGGAGGTTTTTAATTTCGACTTAAGACAAAAAATTAAGTCTCGCTTGCGGCCACGGGCGAGACTTTCAAAAACGTCTTGGCTATGTCTTAGATGAATACTTAGCCAAAACGAATTATTTTTACTTGGGATTATGAGAATATTGTAATAATTCATCATTTTTTTAGAGTAAAAATAAAATTTTCTGTTGCTTAACAAAATTCGAAAAGCTGTAAGGACATTCTTTCTGGGTTTTCAAACTTTAACGTTTTGCTCCTCTTGAATTTTTTCATATCGTGTGTTTTTTAAATTGAAATGTTCATTTTCGTTTTTTTTTGCATTTTGAAAATTCTATAACTCTTATTATCTTTTTGTTATCAAAAAAAGTAATGGGGATAAGATGTTTTTATTGTCGTGTACTATGAATAGCCGTACATGGAATCTTCCAATCTTAAAAAAGTGGTTTAAGCAATTTTGATAAAGCTCAAACTTTTTGCATTTTTATCCAAAATAGCTGATTAAGGAATTTTATCTATCTTTTTGGCTTCGAAAAACATGTGTTAGAGCACATTCCAATTTGAGTAGTCTTTCAAAAACTATCTGGTACACTAACGACAACGTCAACGGCGACAGACAGAGAAACAACAGCGTAAAACCTGTTTTTATGCGGGTTAAGGGGATCTCCAAACGCAAACATTTTAAGAAATCCGAGATAGTAAGTTTTATTATAGAATAACCTTCTTATTCTGATGAGAACGTAAAAAGACAAGAGGTCAGTTTTTTTGTTCATTTGTACGGGTTGATTTGTTCAAGTTCGTTACGTTGGATACGTTTGTTTGGTTTGGATTCGTTGTGTTGCTCACATTTGTTTGAGTCGGATTCTTTGTGATGCTTATGTTCATTTCAATTCGGTGTGTTATTTAGTTCGTTTCGGTGCGCTTTGTTGATTGCGTATATTTGATTTTGTTCCCCTAGTTGCGTGCATTTACGTTGGTCGTATTATTTGCTTTTATTTCGGTCATTGTTGTTGCTTACTCTAGTTTGAGTTGATCTAGTTTTGCAGCTTAGGTTTGCTTGTATTGGTATAAATGTGTTAAACAACAATGTTAATCAAACCCAAACGAAGGGAACCAACAAAACTAACCCAAACGAATGCAACCAATAGGACTAACCCAAATGCAAGCAAACTACACAAGATATCAAGCTGGCTTTATAATTTCTCCTTAGAATTGTACGTACGTCGACGTACGTTGATATCAGCACGTACATGTGCCTGGTTATATATTTACTAACAACTGTCACATGTGTTTCAACTGTATACATTCCTGTGTTTCTGTAAAATTGGAATGCATTTAACCACCGTAATAATGAAATATGGAATATTGAAACTTGCACGACAGTTGGTAGCAATGGGAAACAATGAATAGGAAACATTGTGGAGCCAACCTCAAATGAACGCAATCAACAAAGCCAATCGAGAAGAATATAATCGACAAATGTGATCGAAGCGAACGTAACCATCAAAACCGAACCACCCAACTCAAAGAAACTGAGACACTAATTTCAACCCAAATGACCAAAACAAACCCATCCACACCAATCTACCCTAAAAACGGAACGCTTCTCTTTTTACCTTTTGTTTTTTAAGCGCAATCTTTAAACAGTCAACAATGCCATTTTTCGATAACGTATCCCCATATGGCGCGAATCAAAAAATTTTTTAAATAAAATTTACTAATTTGTAAATGGAGTATCTGAATATGCAATAACAAATATAGGTTCCCGTTTAAAATTTCAGTTCAAAGATCGTTGTATGCATATTTCTTCAAATATTTGGATGTCTCAAGATAAAACAAATACCCTGTATAAATATATTTAAAGTTGTGATCTAATAAAAATTATTTTCCTAAAAAGTAAGGCGAAAACAGACCAACAAAAGTGGATTCAGGCAAATCACAGAAAAAGTTTGAGAGTAGGAAAAAAGTTTTTTGTGCATTTGTTAACCTAAAAAAAGCTTTTGACGAGGTAGATAGAAGTCAACTTTGGGAAGTCCTAAAAAAATGCAGAGTCAATAGATGGCCCCTACAAACTATAAGAACAAAATATACAGGCAGCAAAGTGAGTGTAAGGGTGAATTGGAAATTGAGTGATTGTTTCGATATTATTCAAGGAGTTAGACATGAGTGCGTTATATTTTCATTGTTATATGTATTTTTAATGGATAAGTGTTTAAGATTGGTTATTACCGATGAAGAAGGTGTGGATCACGAAACAGTAAGGGTACGAAGGTAACCGTTCGCTGATAAAAAGGTTGTTATGGCAGAGTCAATCGAAGACTTGTAAAAATATTGAATAAATTTAATGCAAGCATGAAGAGCATGGGCCTCAAAATTAACGATAATAAAACAAACACTATGTTTTTAGAAGGAAAGAGTGAGAAAATAATATGCAACATTGTATTTAATGATGAGAGAATTGAACAAGTTGCTAAGTTTGTATACCTTGGTAGGTTATTTACCAGAGGCGAGAAGACAGGTGAGGAGTTAGATAGACGCATAAAGGAAGGTAAGAAAGTTATTAGTAGAGCAGGACCCCTTACCAGAAGTAAGAATATATCAAATAAAGCTGAAATGGCAATACATAATTCCATATTTGTACCGTATATTTGTACTATAGGGTAGCGAGACATGGACCTATAAAGAAAAAGATAAGATGATGGACAAGGTGATTAACGAGAAAATTCTCAAAAAATGTAGACATGTTGTAGACACTTTGTCTCAAAGTGGATATGTTGAGAGAATGCCAACTGAACGGCTAACGAAACAAGTGTGTCAATTTACTGAGAAAAATGGATTATATTTGGTAATTAAAAATGTGTTACCAGGTATAATCTTGGACTATTAGCTATGGGACAGTGATCCAGATTAGACGAACTAAAATCTACGGATATTAAAGTGGTTAAGTGACTTTAGAACTTGGGCGTGCATGCATGCATATTTTATAATCTATCTATATCTGAAGATTATAAGAATCTAAAGTCTCAAGATTATGTTTGGTAAATTCTTTAAATATTAGGAAAATATTATAGATTATACGCGATATAATACTTCTTGTTGCGGGGTATCATCCTCAACTTGTAATATTCACTTTGTGTAAACCATTTTCCGCCGTGAAGGTAAAGTAAATGGCAGCATGCCCAGAGGCGGACCGCGAAAAGAATGGTTAGAATGTGCGAATGAGACCCAAGATAGAAAAGAAATAGGAAGCCACAGAAACACAAGAGCCTGCATGAAAAAGTGCATGGACGTGAAAGAAGCTAGGGGAGTATTCCAGGACAGAAAATTGTCGCGGAAACTAGTTAAAAAAAAGTTACAGTAGAGTGAATGATGCCTGAAACAAAATACCTTGGATACTAATCGGCCTAAGTGGTGAACCTCACGTGACGACTTTGTGTTTTGGCGTTGAAAAGTCTAAATTATATATTTTTTAGATGAAAATTCAAATTTTTTTTGAAAGTTTGTCTTTTTGATTTGAAGATTTCTCTGTTTTAGTATAAATTTCATACTTCGTGTAAAAATGTAACTGTTTGATTAAAAATGAATCTCCTTCATTTGAGGATTCAACAACTTTATTTCACAATTTTGGTCAAACCACTTTTTTGAGAAAGCATTTTTTTCTTGAAGATTCATATTTTCATTCGAAAATTAATCTTTTATATAGAAATTTAAACTATTTTATTGAAAATTGATATTTTCTAATTAAATATTTTACTGCGTGGCTGAAAGTTAACAAATTCTTGAAGATTTGTTGTTTTGAATGAAGGTTTCTCTTTAATTGAGAATTTAACTATTTTGTTAAAATTAGTTTCTTTTCTTCTAAATTCATATTTTGTCGTTGAATATTCAATTTGTATAGAACAAATTTTTTTCAGTATCAATTACACTTTTTTTTGAAAATTCAATTACTTGGTTGAAAACTCTAGTATTCTGTTAAAATGTCACATTTTGGGGTCGAAAAGTCTTTTTTTCAACAAATATATGAATTAAAATTTGTTGAATTTGTATCTGGAATATTGTTTTATGTCATTTATGAAAGATCCTATGTTAAAAATATTACAAGAAAAAAATGCTTGTATTTAAAAGTTAATAGTCAGAGAAAATGAGAAAATGGTCAAGGAAGAATTAGGGAATGTTGAAAATGATAGTTTCATCTTCCAAAGCATTTATTATTATGAATACAAAAAATGTCTATCAGATTTAGAGCTCATATCGTATCGTTACGTAATTAATGTATAGAACCTTTATTAATATGAGGAAATCACTTTCTTAATTTTATATGATTAAGTAAATTGTTTTTCGAATTTTAGGAAGTACTTAATTTATATAAAAGGATATATAAATTCCTCAGAACTTTTTAAAATACCCTGAAATATTTAAAATACTTTGAATTCTCTTGAAATACCTTGAATTTTTTTAAAGCTCTTGAAAATACTTTGGAATTTTTAACAATGGTCTAAAATCTATTAAATCAATTGAAATCTTCTTAAATGATTGAAATATGTTATAAATTTAATTTTAAAGACAGCAAAAAATGTTTCAAAATAATTAAAGAAAATTAAATAATAGGAATAGGCCTGAATTCAATAATTCCCCAGTGGGCACAAAATTTGGCGTCGTCTTTACGAAATCTTCACGACATCTTTACGACAACTTTACGACATCCTATGTCTATGTCGTTTCTGTTTATTTGCGATATCTTAAAGACATCGTCAGATCATACGACTCATTTACGATATCGTAAAGATACCTTAACGACATGGACATAGGACATCGTAAAGTTGTAGTAAAGATGTCGTAACGATGTCGTAAAGATGTCACCAAATTTTGTGCCCAATGGGTCTTCAACCCATGGTTCAATATATTAAAAGAAAAGCCACACGATAGTTCTTTGACCTGCTTCTTACCAAAGTTACAAATGTTTTAAGATAATATAAGAAAATTCAGGAATAGGAATAGACCTGAATTAACCCCGATTATTCTTGATGGTTACTAACCTGCTTTTTACAGAAGTTTCCTGGCCTGTGTAATTGTGTTTTTCAAATTCCCTGACTTTTCCCTGACTTCCCCAATTTTTTGGGGTTTCCCGACTTAAGCCCACCCTATTATTACATTAATACTAGCGGACCCCTATTTTTTCACTTTTTGAATTTCTTTGATCTCATTAATGTATTAATGTAATTAACGCGTTAATGTAATAATAGGGTGGCCTTGAGTCAGGCAACCTTAAAAAATTGGGGAAGTAAGGGAAAAGTCGGGGAATTTGCAAAAAATATTACACAGGCCAGGGAACTTCTGTAAAAAGAAATCTTTCCCTCTCACCCCAGTTTTTTTTTGAATGCCCGAAAAGAATCTAGAAATTTAAGCAAAATTGTTTCATATGCAAGGGTTTTGCCAAAATGAAACTACATAAGTTCCAAATTTGAATCTTACGCAATATTCTGATTTATAATTAATTTTGGAAATTGTTTTAATGAATAATCATCAATCAGCCATCATGGACTTTTGACTTGTTTATTCAGAGAAGTAGTGAAACTAACTTATTTTCTGGACATTATGAGTTTGTTGATCAATGATTACAATAAAATAATTCGTTTAAATAATTTTACAATTATTTAGACGACGCATGTTTGTTTAAGTATGAAGTTTACCTTAGAAAAATCAGAAGAAAACTTTTATCTTACTAAACTTTTGAGCGATAAAATTTTTTTATTTTTTTTAAACATTTGATGTGTTGTGAGAAACCAAAGTCGTACCACAAAATATTTTAGTTTTTTGAAAAACACCAACAACAAAATGTTCATAGAAAATTCAATTTTTTAAATGATTTAGGTTTGTTTAAACATTTACGAGTATCATTAGAATTCAAAAAAGTACTCCACAATTTTTAAATATGTCAAAAACATTGGTAGATAAAATGTTTCTCCTGCTGTTTTATGTAAACCATATGCTTGAAAAAAGCATCATTTGGATAATTATCATAAAATCATTGGAAGAAATGATTTTATTGGTATCACTAATCAGAGAACTCATAACACCTCTGAAAATACGTTCACCTTGCGACTTTATAATAAAATTCATTACCTTTATATATTAGATTTACAAATAGCTGATTTTTCCCATGTTAAAAAATTGGAAACATTCATGGTCTTATTTTACCATAAATATGTATCTTTCCAGAAAGTTTTTTCAGAGAAGTCATGGAGCGATCTGGTCAGTTATAGAAAAAAATTATAGTTTGGTTTTTCTTTCTAACTAGGACGCACCTGACGCTAGAAGTATAAAGATACAAACATAAGGTCTTAGGATACAGTGAGTACAATGTGAGGCATTTGATTCTTATAAAGGATTGGACGAATAGTTTCAGAATTAGAAAAAGAAAAAAATCCTCTCAGTGTTCGAATAAGGCCAAAAAAACTAAGGATATTAGGGTACTTTTGTCATATGATTTATAGTCTATTCTAAACACAATCTTTTTCCAATCCAGTTTTATAAATTAATTCATCTGTAGATAAACTTAAGGGGGTAACACCGTGTGACGGCCCGTTTTTCAAATGTTTTTTGGGAATTTTTTTTTTATGAACGATAACAACATACAACTTTGAACTTTTTATTATATATTTATTCACATTTGAACAGTAAATTGTATGTGTATGTATCCATGGCCGGCATGATTCCGGGTGAACGGCTTATTTAAAACCAAAAAACCAAACGGCATTTTTATCTGTGAAGCTATGGCCACGGCCTGAACTAGGATATTTGAAAAATATTGGAAATTGCGTAATTGACACGGTTTTCAATTTTTTTTTCAAATTTCATGATTTTTTTCGATTATTTTCTTACGAAAAAAATTGGTTTGGAATTTTTTAATTATCCTAGTTCATGCCATGCGTACATATGTGCTGAATCTACCCTACAAATTTCAAAGCAATCGGTCAAACCGTTTTTGAGATATCATGCCAGATAATTCGAAAAACGTGGTTTCGAGAAAAATACGTTTCAAAGTTCAAGAACGACGTAAACAATGAACTAAACCTTGTCGTTCTAACAGCTGTAACATGTTCACATCTGCACATGTGCAGGAATAAATTTAGGCAACAATAAAATCTATTTTTCGACCGGAAACACGGGATGACCCCCTTAAGCAGCTACAAAAAATTCAACATCGCCTGTATAAAACTTAATCTTGTTGAGTCATGAAAGCCTATAATAACCTTAAACATATTTTTAATTTTTTAACACTTGAAATATCTTTACAAAATTTTTTATTCCAGTACGTAATATCAAAATTTTCAAATTTATACCAATTCGAATGGAGTTGACAATAATGTAGGTTTTTAAGTTTTGTACGTCATAGCTATCGAGTAGCCTCAGCCTTGATGGTATGCGGTTGAAGAGTAGAAACCCACCAACAAGCTGACTCCAAAAATGGGCAAAGTAACCATTCGTTCTCTTCGGTAACCGATCCAATTACTATCAACTTTGTATGCTGCTTCACTTCTGCGAGGAGGCTTCGAGCTGGCCTGGCATGTTGCTACGAGAGAAACTGTAGGTCGGTGAACATTATAAAAAGATCATTAGTTGATCCCCCTGAAGTTCTTCTTCCACCTTCTCATATCAAATTAGGACTTATGAAACAATGGGTGAAAGCTCTGAATAAAAAGGATAAATGCTTTCAGTATCTACAGCAAAAGTTTTCCAACAGTTCTGACGCAAAACTGCCTGTAGGAGTTTTTGATGGTCCTCAAGTTCGACAAATAAGGAGAGACAACATTTTTGTTACCAAGATGAAAGAGAGAAAAAAGCGGCCTGGCTCGGTTTTAAATGGGCCACTGGGAATTTCCTACGAAACCACAAAAGTCCAGATTACAGAGAATTTTAAATAGCATTTCTTGAATTTTCATGTTGACTTCTTCCCAGAAAATTTGATTGATTTCAGTGAAGAGCAGGGTGTAAGATTTCGTCAGAACCTCTAAGAGGTGGAGCATCGATAACAAGGCAGGTGGAATAAACATATGATGGCTGAAAACTGCTGGATGCTCGCACGAGATATACCTGACAGAGAACGGATATTCAAAAAACAACCATTAGACAGACGTTTCGAGTGTAAGAGAAGTCGATGTCACAAAAAAAAAAGATTTGGTTGTACTTGCTATTTACGTTCAGATGCTCAGAGCTGGATCATGATGTTAAAGGAGCTTGCATGTCCCGGGTTTTGATAACCCCCGGCCTGCGCACCCGAGTTCGCCATATTGGAGTCACCATTTTGAATTTGAAAATCTTGCATCCTATTTCGATTCGAATTTGGCGCAAAACCGCCTTTTTACGGACACTTTGTAAGGCCATGGACGAGACACAGGAGCCAATCTCATTTCTGACTTCAAATTAGGTTTCATCGGGTCCGCCTGTCAGACCATTTTTATTTTTTTTTTCGAATTTGGCGGAAAACCGCCTTATTAGGTTGGTTTTTTTGAGGTAAGGGTTAAAACAAAAACCAATTTGATACCTTTGAATTCGGATTCTGATTCAGCCGTACAAAATACGTAAGGATACATTGGTCTGGTCTGCCGTTCAGACTACTTTCTTTTTTTTGTTTAATTCGGCGATTAACCACCTTTCTACGGGTGTTTTTTGAGGTTAGGGTTGAAACGCAACTTATCTGATATTCTTGATAGTGAATTCGGATGCAGCGGGTCAAAATACATGGGTATACACTACTCTTGTCTGCCGGTCAGAACACTTTTTTGTGGGTCGCTGTCCCCACCACTCGAAACGTTTGTTGGCCCCGACATTATCCAAAATCAACTTTATATGGGTGCATTATTTTCGTTTTAATTTGTTCAAATTTGTGTAACCATTTACAACACCTAAAACCTACCCTTTGTGATGAAAACACTATCGCGGGGCCAGCGAATGTTTCACTGGCCCCGCCATAGTGGTTCTCTCACAGGGGGTAGTTTTCAGGGTTTGAAGTTGGTTGTACAAATTTGAACAAAAAAGACAAAAATAATGCACCCATATAAAGTTGATTTTGGATAATGTCTGGGCCAGCGAAACGTTTCGCTGGCCCGCCATGGTGGTTTTCTCTCAGGGGATAGTTTTCAGAGGTTGAAGTTTGTTGTACAAATTTAAAAAAAAAATTATAACGAAAATAATGCAACCATATAAAGTTCATTTTGGATAATGTCGGGGCCATCGAAGAGTTTCGTTGGCCCAGCCATGGTGTTTTTCTCACAGGGGGCAGTTTTTAGGGGTTGAATTTGGTTGCACAAATTTGAACAATTTATGCAGCCTTATCTTTGCATGTGGGGCACTACAAGGATAGAAGAACGCTTTCCCTAGTTGCTCGTGTGAACAAAAATGAAGCATCAAACCACCAAGTGCTGATCAGCCTAGAGTTCGGAGTGCTGGAAATAACTAAGACACAAAAACGACGATGAATGGGCGAAACGCCCTCATTATGTAAACGAATCAACTGAAGGATAATTGGCACACTCTCTGCTGCCAAAAATAGCCTTAACAAGTTTCAGATCAGTCACTGCTAAATAAACATACCTACTTTTCGAAAAATAGATATGTAGGCGTAGCGTTTTACCAATCGATACTTGAAGAAGCTGCAGACGAAGATGAGGAAATGACATTAAGAACAACTGCGGAAACCAGGCATTCTTTTAAGATATAATCGCGATTTCAAAACAAGAAGGAACATTGCCTAATTCAAACCGAAGGCCTAACCGACAATGGATCAAAAGACCAAATGGCGCTTGCAACTAATAAAGAAGGTTGGATGGGTAAGGCAGAACGCGTCCCGTGCTTATTATGTGAATGACAACATAACATCTGGTAGATCGTTCGTGCAAATCAGGGCTCGCCACTTCAAGCAGGTTTGTACTCGAATTTACAATACAATTCATTTCCAATTTCAATTTCTTTTTTAATTTACAAAGTGAATAAAATTGGTCTGCAAATTAAAACTCAAATTAAAGCTTTAAAAAGGTGGCAAAATTTGGAGAGTTTTGAATTAAAATTCATAAAGAATAAACAAAAACTATAGCCGCCAAAAACCTTTTTTCTTTATTTTGAAGAGTTTAAACTCTACTTCGAGTTGTACAATTTGATAATTGTCCATTCAAAATGTCCTTACTCTTATTATTTCATTCAAGAAATATTTAATTTTCAACTACTTATAACTCATTAAACTATATTAATATTAGCAAATAAAACGTTGATATCTATTTTCTAATTATATTTTATTTTTGGGAAGGATAATGTCTTCCAAGCCCGGCGAGAAGCATAATTCCGGTAAAGTGCTAGGAACCAGTCGAACGACAAGATTTATTCGGGCCAGTTTGACCTAATCTTTTGGCTGTCACTGGCAGTCATTGCACTCAGTGACTGCCTTCTGGTGAGCCCTGATGTAAAGGGTTTAAAAGTTCGTATAAGAACTGAGGATCTACAATCAGATACTGAACAAGTTGAAGCCAGCATAAGTACGTCATATTAAAGCGGGAAACGCCCATTCCACAGTGGCTGATGTTAGGATGCATTATACTTCTACCGAAAAAGACAACTTGTCCAACCCAGGGAATTACAGGCCAATAACTTGTTTGAACACAACATAAGATTTTTAAAGCTATCCTAAACAACAGGATTGTGCTAAGAATTGATCCTGTGTGGAAAGAAATGTATGAACAAAGTGGCTCCAAAAATGTATAGCAGGATGTCTAAAGAACCTGCTAATTGGCAGGTGCTTCTGCAAAGACGTAGCAGCCCATCAGCGCGTCCTATTAATGGCGTGGATTGATTACCGGAACGCTTTCGATTTATCCTCTCATAGACTTATCAACTGTCTGTTGGAAAGCTTGAAGTTTCATCCACACATAGTGAGGTGCATATAGAGATTGTTGCTTTTTGGAAACATTTTTCCATTACACTTCTGCCTTTATCTCTTGCACTAAGAAAATATTCTGGTTACCTCCGTGGCGACAATAATCATCATAAGCATAAGGTCACTTGTGTATTGCATATAGATGACCTAAAAAACTGTGCTTCTGGTAAAAGCAAACTTCATAACGCTTCCAATATCGTCAAACAATACACAGGAGAGATTCGCATGAACTTTCAAATGGACAAGTGTGCCAAAATTTTTCTGAAAAAAGAAAAGAGTATTAGCCTGGATTATTGGCCTGGGCGTGCCTTAAAGCCGCATTCAGGGCGCAACATCACTGAAGAAGTCTTTACGAAGCAGATAAAAGCATCTTGTTCGCAAGATTTGGTCTTTAAATCTGTCGGCAATGATAGCTTGTATATCAATTCGTCTGTTCTGCGATTATACATCTTACGCCTTCAATGCGGACGCGGAGTTCTAAATTCCCAGTGCCTTCATAACCGAATTGTTCTGAATACAGCTAACATCGTTGCAGATAGCAGAGATCATCTCCTCAAAATGGCCAGCAACCACCAGATGATTGATAAAGGACCATTCCTTCAGAAATCCACGGAGCCGGCAGCCGAGACCCTTGGCTTGCATTCTAACATCAAAATTCCAGAAAGTGCATTACTCCACCTAGATTATTATTCTGCTTTTCTTAAATCATCAGGAGTTAATTAAGGTATAGAAGGTTTCATTTTTGCGTGCCAGGACGGTGTAATTTTCATCTTAGTACACTGTAACTTAATTTTACGTCAAGAAGTTCCCAGTGATAGTTGCAGGGCGTGTTATGCACACGCTTAGTACCTAGAACACATACTATCTGGGTGTCCCACCCACGCAGGAGCTACGTATCTCTACAGAAATAATGCGGCACTAAGAGTGCTTTCTTTGTCGCTCTTACGATGTTGGTAGCGACCCTATCCCGCTAAACGCTCCGAGGGAGATAGAGTCAATTGTTCAAAACGAGAAGTGCCAAGTTTTCTGGAACTACAATTTTCGGCTAGCCGTTCGCGTTGCACACTCGAGGTCTGACATCGTTCTCCAAGACTTCGAGAAACGAACTATATTCGTGATCGAATTTACGGCTTCGGCCGACTACAGCATCACTTAGAAGGAGAAGGATAAGGAGGAGAGGTATCAGGACCTTAAAAGGGAGCTGCAACAACTGTACCTAAAATATTCAGTTAAAGTAATTGTCTTTGTGGTGGGTGCTCTCGAAGGTACGAAGCTATTACTGGTTCGTAACCTTGAAGCTCTACCAGCGTGCCAAAAATATGCCAAGGTACTTGCGAGATAGATGTAGAAAGCTGGCACCTGTGTCAATGTCGTGAGACGTGGCCATAAGTGTGATTTAACACGGTTATACTGGAAGACGGTTTCATTTTTAGATGACAGTTGCTCACAGTGGGACAATACGGTGGTTGTTTACCCCTT
>NC_046662.1:31810630-31817132 GCF_010883055.1 Belonocnema kinseyi | reverse complement strand
TTTACTTTCAAGAAATGAATTAGCAGATTTTAAATACTGACGTGAAAAGGACAGCTATGCTCATCTCGCCCACCCTACCCTATGTATAACGATGATAAAAGTTAGGTGTTGACAATATTTTGCAAGATAGTGAGTTTGGTGAGTTATACGTGTAAGATGAAAAAGAATTTCTTTATGTGAAACAATATTTTGTAGTGAAATACGTTTAATAAACTATCATGAGGTGTGAAAGAAATGTTTTTTGCAAAAAATATGAGAATCTTCTATTTTTTAAATAAAGTTATTTAAAATAAAGCTAAATATGATTTACTCATACTAATGTTGATTTTTTATATATATTTTTTATATTTTTAGAACAAGAGTTTATAACAAATTTATATATTATTTTAGGTTGAACCTCTTTTGTCTTTTCATTTTCTGTCTTTTATTTCGCTTTACAACCAATTTAATTTATTTAATTTCTGTTCTTACTATTCACGATTAAAAGAAAGCGTACTCGCCCTATCTTAAAAAATAGTATTAACAAATCTGTTTATTCCTTTTGGAAAAAGAGCTCCTTTCAATTTTTGTGTTCGTCCTTTGCATCGTTTTTCAAGAAATTTAATTTTTTTATTTTAAAAATTATGTTACAATTCCTATCAAAAAGTTATTCATGCAAATTTAGATGAGTTTGCATTCTTTCCTGGAGCAGCAACATTTGAAGAACTTTTGTTCAGCTATTTTTTTCTTATCTTGTGTCGTTCGTCCAAGAATGGAATTTTTTTTATTTTAATGTTTTTTTTCAGAAAAAAAAACTACGTGTTCTATAAAAAAGTGGCTAATAACAAAATTGTAGATATTGATCAAATTCACCATTTTTGTTGGTTTGTGTTTTTTCGTATTGTGCATAGTTTGACTGTAAAATGGTCATTTCAGTTTGAAAATCATCTTTTTTCTTCTGCAAAACTAAACCTTGAGTATGAGTGAGAATGTCTTGTAGGTTTTACGGTCTTCATTAATTAAAAGATTAAAACGAAATTACTGGAAAGTTCGTTTATTGAAATTCTGACGTTTCGGCTATCACTGCGTGCCTTTTTCAGAGAATCTAAATTTGTAATATATAAATAAAGATCTTTTCTTAAAAATAATTACAAACAAATTTCTTTTCAAAAATAATAAAAGAGATAAAAAAAATACCTGTATTTATTTTCTTGTAAAAAAAAAGAATATTTAATTTTGGAATGAAACATCTGTTAATAGTTTAGTGTTTAATTAAAAAAAAATAATGATTGGTGACACCAAATTAAATTACAATATACAAAGACATATAATACAAAGGCCTTATAAAAATTGAAAAGGCTTTTTAAAAAAAACTATATCTTAATTGACGAAAGACACAAATTCCTTATAATGTTTTTGGACAACGACGAACATGTAGCAAAGTAGGCAAGAGATATATATTAAGGTTATAAATTCATTCATTCATTCAGAATAAAGGCGTCATTTAAAGGAACCGCGTATGAGGAAAGCGCGACAAAGTAACCGGTATTTTAACTTGATTTTGTTTATTTTTTAATACTTTAATATATATTTTGTTGGCATTTATGATTTCTTTCTGTAAGATAATCGAAATACTGTGATATTTGTTTATAAAAATGGATTCTATTATGCGTCTTTTATATGTATTTTTTTCTTTAGTAAGAATTTTAATATTTCTAAAATCAAAATAATGGTTTAAGTTCCAGAAATGTTGTGAGAAACCTGGATTGAAATTTCTAACTCTAAAATCTCTTTTATGTTACGAAACTCTAGTTTTTAATCTTCTACTTGTTTCACCAATATAAACTTTTTTACAACAATTAAATTTAATGTGATATACAATTATAGACAAATTTTCGATGCTATCAATATTTTTTTGATTAAGTAAACATTTTGAAAGAGAGTTTTGTCTACTAAAATAAACATTAATGTTCAATTTTTTAACGATCTTCGCAACGTTTCAGCGAGTCTTTGAACATACGGTAACGTAACTTGTAAATCCGATTTTTTGTACATTTCAACCCAGTTGTTTTTCTTACTGAAAACATTGTAGATTTCATGAATTCGTTCTCGAATAATACTCGTACTATTCATCAAAGGGAGCGGATAATTATTTTGAACTAGAATGATCATTTGAACTAAAGGTATGTGGGTGATATTTTAGCTATTTTTCCTACTGAAAAAAGGTCAATTTACTAAATAATTTGAACAGTATTAAAAATTCCATACAGTTTACATTTGAGCTTGAAAATAATAATTCATTAAATTACCTTGATTTACAAATGATAAAAACAACTGAAGGTAAGTTAATTACCAATTGGCATAAAAAAGCTTCATGGTCTGGTAGATATCTGAATTTTAATTCCCATCATTCATATTGTCAAAAGATCAGCCTGATAGAAAATGTAATCGATACATACATAAAATTGTGTGATATTATCTTCAGGAAAGAAAGTTTAGATCTAATTACAATCACAATAAAATCAGATTTAAAAGTTACTTTACCGTGTGTTCAAGAACTCTCTGAAAGGTTGTGAAGATCGTTGAAAAAATTCTACAAGAATTTTTATTTTGGTGATCGAAACTCAAATAAAACAATTCTAATTAATAAAAAAGATATTGATAGTACCGAAAATTTGTCGCAAATTTCAAATTTCAATACAGGTGTTTCACAACATGGTTTGGAACTTAAAGTATTATTTTGATTTTGATTTTAACAATATTAAAATTCTTGCTAGAAAAAATAGAGATACAAAATACGCATAATAGAATCTATTTTTGAAAACAAATATTACAATAGTTCGATTAATTTATAGACAGGAATCGTGAATTTTAACAAAATATATCAAAGTATTATAAAATAAAAAAAAAACAAGTTAAAACTCCATTTACTTAGCACGCTTTTCTCATTCGCACTTCCTTTAAATGACACCTTTATTCTGTATTAATACATTTTCCACCTTCATGTATATCTCTTGTCTAATTTGCTATATGTTCGTTTTATCCAAAAACATTGTAACGATTTTGTGTTTTCTTTAAAAAAAGCCTTTTCAATTTTTATTAGGCCTTCATATTTTATATTTTTTGTATATTTTAATTTAGTTTGGTGTCACACATCATTATTATTTTTTTTTTAATCAACACTGAACTATTGACAGATGTTTGACTCCAAAATTAAATATTCTTGTTTTTTTACAAAAAAATAAGCACAGGTATTTTTCAATTCTTTTATTTTTTTGAATAAATTTTTTTGTCATTATTGGTCAGAAATGATCGTTATTTATATATTATTTATTTAGATTATCTGAAAAGGGCACGCAGTGATGGCCGAAATGTCAGAATTTCAATGAACGAACTTTCCAGTAATTTCGTTTTATTCTTTTTATTAATGAAGACCGAAGATCTACACAAAATTCTTACTCATATTTACATTGACGTTCGAAGAAAGGATTGATTTGATTTCTTATTTTTTGCATTTGGTTTAATAAAACTTTATCAAAATGATCTCTTTTAGATTGCAATATTTGTATGCGTCCTCATATTAAAAATTTTCTACTTAATTAAGTGTGAAGGTAGGTATTGTAGTTTGTATCTACTGGCCAGTAGACAAAACTACATGACCTACCTTTCATTATTATTTCATCTGGCCAAAACCTTTAAATCTTTTTTTTTCGTAACTTTGGGCATTTTTTTTCAAATTTTTCATTCATTTTTATTTTTATTTTTCACGAATAAAACAAAAAGGACGCGTCCTATAAAGAAGTGATTATTAACAAAATTGTAGATCTTTTTGGATTCGCAATTTTTGTAATTCATCTTTTTTTGTATCCTATACAGTTTGAGCACAAAATGGAATTTTTCATTATTTTTTATGCATCAGAAATTTAAATTTTCGATTTTCCAAGAAAATCCAAAAAAAAATGTTTTAGAAATTTTGTGGGGCTTTTAAAAATCAATGCTTTTCTACTCTTGACATTTTTCATATCGTGTGTTGTTTGTCTTCAAATATTGTTTTTCGATATATAAAATGTTGAAAATGCTATAACACTAAGAATTTTCTTTTTATAGAAAAAAGTCGTTAGAATAAATTGTTTGGCTGTCTGAGTTCTATATACAGCCGTACATAATATTTTTTAATTTAAAAAAAATCTTCCCAAAAGTTCTGAAAATTCTCTAACTTTTTGAATTTTTATCCAAAATGACTGGTTAAGGAAACTAAAAGAAATCAATTTTTAAATTAAAAAACAAATTAGAGAAAAAGTTGAATTTTCATTCAAAAAAAGATTTTAGGTAACTTTTCAGTGCCTAAATATGAATTTTAAACAAAAAAATGTCACCTAGGTATATGTAATTTGTGCTAAAATAGATAAATTTTTTAATTACGGATTCAAATTAATAAAGAAGATTTGAATTTTTGTTTAACATGATTTCAGTTTTATTGTTTAAAATCAAAGTTTAAGTTTTAAAGAAGAAGTGAATTTTCTAGGGAGATACTTGAATTTTCAAATCAGAATGAAGAATTTTTAACAAAAAAGCATGACTTTTCAACACAATTGTTAAGCAAAAAATAATAAATTTTGCTTGCAAATAAACTATTTTGTGGACAATTTATATGTTCGAGTTAAAATTCAACTATTTTACAGGAAATGCGTTTTTTGGTTTAAAATTTCAACAATTCGCGTGGAAACTTTCTGAGTTTTTTTCGGAACTCTTTCCATTCAGTCGTTTTTTAATACTAATTTTTACAAGCACAAATCTTAAAAATTGTATTTGAGTCAAAAAGTATCAAAGAAGTACATTTCTTATGCTAACTTCCATATAATGCAACTTATATTTAATTATAAATTAATAGTATTCTGCAAAGAAAACCTGAGTTCTTATCATACATTTATGGAAAGGTATTTAAAGAAAAATACCAGTCTAGGCTTAATACTAAGTTCTAAAGCGATCTAAAGAGAAGCTCGTGTTCTTATATTCTAATACTAATTCTATGATTCGAAGGAAGACTCTTGGTTCGTATAATTTTCTTTGCTGATACTCCCTTTATAAATGAGGGAATCATCTTGGCAATGTCAAAGTTGTGGTTGGTGTTGGGGATTTTGAAGGTTGTTTGTCGAACTTTTTCTTTAGCTATGAAGCTTGTCTTGATAGCTGATGGAGTTAGCTATCCTTTGTACAAGCGACGTTTTTGTCTATAAATATGATGTCTTGCTCGTCGTTTTAGCTGATTATCTGACTGACAAATTGATAGCCAGTTGCGAAATATCAGAGCGGCATTTAAAAGTGACTTGCTGTCCAGGAATCGTAGTATCAACTGGCTAATTTCTAAAGGACGTTCATTGATGATGTCAGTTTTGCTCTGACTAACGCCGAAGAAGCATATCAGTTTCCTGAAGTATTCCATGCTTGCAGTAGGAGCGAACAGTTGGAAGTGTGTTGTAAATGTGGACTCACAGAGGTTTTATAGACCCTGCTCAGCGTGGTGCTGCGCTCTAATTGGTCAGTTTCTAGGAATTGAATAGCACCCCTCTGAGCAGGGTTTATAAAAGCTCTATGGATCCACAATCACAACTCACATATTCATAGGGTTATTACAGCTTCAACAATAAATAAACAAATAAAAACTCAAGAAAGAAAACTTTAATTCAATTGCGCAGATTGATAGATTCTCAATCTGAGAACCGGGACAATAAACATACACCAACCTTGTACTTTTGTATCATAATATTATTGATAAATATAGAAGATTACAAACAACAAAAAATCACAACTCACTTCCAACTGTTTGCTCCTACTGCAAAAATGGAATACTTTATAAAACTGATGTGCTTCTTTGGTGTTAGTCAGACCAAAACTATAATCATCAGTGTTCTTCCTTTAGAAATTAGTTATTAGATTCTACGACACTTGGACAGCATGTCGCTTTTGAATGCTGGTCAGGTGTTTCGCAACTGGCTATCAATTTGTCAGACAATCAGCTGAAAAAACGATCAAGACATCATATACGTAGACAAAGACGTCTCTTGTACAAAGGATGAAATCCACAAAGGAGTTGCTACGAACCAAGAGTCTACCTTCGAATCATAGAATCTTAGATCATAGTCTTAGATCATAGTCTTATACCTTCGGTTAAATACATAACAATGACTCATGCCTATTTTGTAGAACGCCATTAATTTGTAAATTAATATAAGTTAAGTCAAATTAAAATTAGCATTAGAAACATATTTATTTGATAGTTTTTGACTACAGTAAACCTTGACAGATCTAAATCGAAAAAGAATCCCAAATGTTTCGGTTTGAAAAGTCTTGTTTTAACCCTCAGACAGAATGTAGATTATCAGGGGTTTATTCTTTTATGAATCTTGTTAGCTCATGGAGCTTAAATATACGAGGGTAGTTCAATAAGTCCTTAGAATGACCAACAGATGGCGCGCGAATCGCTCCAAATCATCTGTTTTCAGTCAGCACCACTCCCGACTAG
>NC_046662.1:31802137-31810530 GCF_010883055.1 Belonocnema kinseyi | reverse complement strand
CTCCAAGGAGATTATGTTGAAAAATAAAAAAAAATTTACCCAAAAAAAATTGTTTTTATACTTCATTCTAAGGACTTATTGAACTACCCTCGTAATATTATTGAATTTGTTTCAACACTAAAAAACTATTTTTTTGATAAAATGGAGGATCTCAATGATAACTTACAATTTTCAAATTATTTTTAAATCGCAAACTCTTGGTGGAGGAAGGGACCCACTCGAACGGCGGAGGCACTAAAAATAACAAGGAGGACGAAGGGTTAATATAAAATTTCATCTTTCGTGGATAAAAATGCATCTATTTGGTTCAAAATTCAACAATTTTGTTAAAAATGTATCCAGCTTCGATGAAAATTCGTCTGTTTGTGTTGATAATTTAAGTATATACAAAAAAATTTACACCTTTTTCAAAAGACAAAAAAAAATAGTTGAATTTTTAGCCAAAAACAATGACTTTTTAACTAAAGGAGATAGACAAATTTGTAATCAAACTCAAGAGATTTTAACTGCAATGATTAATTTTCCGTTAAAACGAGTGAATTTGCAACCAGTAAAGATTTCCACTCAAGTAGTTCATGCAAATTGCTAAAATTTCAAATCAAAAGGCGCTATTTCTGTTAAACAGTTAAAATTTTAATATTAAAACGTAGTCAATTTTTTAGTTAAACAATTACTTACAGATGAATTTACAAACAAAAAAGGCCAATTTAAAAAAATTGAATTTTGAATTAAACACTTAGTTTTGAGCCTAGACTGGTGTTTTCCTTAAAGTACCTCCCTCTAGATAGATGATAATAACTTAGATCTGCTTTGCAGGCAGTTATTAATTTAGAATAAAATATTAGTTGACTTATATTAAAATTAGCATTAGAAATATATTTATTTTATACTTTTTGACTGAAGTACACTTTGTAAGCTTTGCGTTGTTTATAGACAGACACGGACGGAATTGTATGATTTTCAGATTTAAAATTGATGATTTATTTGAAACCATAGCATTCTAACATTTTTAATAGATTCATTGTGAATCATATTCTATTGGGTTATATTAATTTGTTTGTTGAAAAAGTAACTATTCTATTTTTAGAAAATTAATCTCCTGCTGTCAAAAACCATATTTTGAATCGCATTTTCAACCATTTTGTTGAAGAATCATTTCTTTTTAAATATTTTGGTGGTAATTTCATCGCTTTGGTTAAAAATTGTACTATTTTGGTGAACATTCTTTTTTTATTTGAGAATTTATTCTTCTTAATTAAGCATGTAATTGATCTATTTTTCGAATGAAAATTTATCTTGTCTACATGAAAGAGCTGAAAAATTATGAAAAATAGAATGCTTATTTTAAAGTTTAATTGAAAGAAATACCTTTCTTTGTTTGAAGGTTCGTTCTTTTGTTTGAAAATTTATGTATTTTGTTGAAAATTCGTCTTTTGATTCAAAATTGAATTATTTTCATTTCATATCCTCGTGTTGAAAATTCAAATATTTTTTTTTGAAAAATCATCTTTTGCGTTGGATGTTGAACCCTTTTTTTGAACAATCATTTGTTTTACAAGGTTTTGTGGAAAACCCCTCTTTTTAAATCAAGAATTAATTTTAATTTACTAAACATGTAACTAATCTATTTTTTATGATAATTGGTATTTTCTCGTTGAAAATTTGTCTTTTTTGGTCGAAAATAAATCTTCTTGGTTAAAAACTCATCCTTATTGGCTGAAAATACAGAAAATTGTTAAAATATCAAATAATTTGTTTAACGTTAAGCTACTTTTGGAAAATTCATTTTTTGTAGTTGAATATCAAACATTTTAGTTGAAATTTCATATCCTTGTATCGAAAATTCAACCATTTTGTTAAAATGTTTTCTTTTTTGGTCAAAAAATCAGCTACTTGGTTGAAAGTTGAACCAATGTGTTAAAATGTTGTATTTAAAAATATCAGTTTCTTTGGTGGAAAATGTAACTATTTCATTTTTAAACAATCAATCTTCTAGTTAAAAAAATCATCTTCGTGTTGAATATTGAACTCTTTTTTTGATCAATTACTTATTCTACAAGATTTTAGTTAAAACCCCTCTGTTTAAATCAAGGTTGAATTTTAATTAACTTAACATGTAACTAATAAATTTTTTGTTTGAATCCTTTTTTAAAATGCAACTATTTTATAGAAAGTTTTTTTTACCAGCAATTCAGCTACTTGGTTGGAACAATATTTAAGGTGAAAATTTATCGCTTCAGCTGTAGGGCTTTCCAAAAACAATGTTTTTGTTCATGCATTTTTTTCTATCGTACGTTTTTTGGCTTAAAATTTGGATTTTCGGTTGATTGAAAAAATTTTGAAAACTCTGAAAATTTTATTTTTACCGAAAAAAGTCATTAGGATAAATTGTTTGTACTCGTTCTTTCTTTTAGGACCTAAAAAAAGTGTACCAAAGATGGATTTTATCAATTTATTTTTTCGAGAGTTATCGTGTTTTTCGCATGGATAGACAGACTGACGGACAGACAGACAGACGACATCGTAAAAACTTTATTTTCGGATTCAGGGGGTCTCGAAACGTGCAGATCCGTTTAAAAACGGTGGTGTTCAATTTGGGACAATTCTAATACCTTTTCAATCATAAATTATGAGAATGTAAAAAAATAATGTTACTACTGAAAATTTAAGTATTGTATGTTTGTTTGAACAGTTATGTTCTTCAGATGAAAACTCAAACATTTGATTGAAAATTGATGTATTTTGTTAATAATGAATCTTTTTGGTAAAAATTTAATATTTTTTGTCTGAAACTAGTTACCTTGTAGAAAAATGATTTCTTTTGTCTTACGGCCACGGCAAAACAAAAACAAATTAGAGCTACCAATTCAACTCCATTTATTTTTAGAACAAAAAATTAAAACTTCGCGGACATTTAGGCATCACTGTTTGCCTTTTTCAGAGTATCTAAATAATAATTATAATAAGCTAATACATCATAAAAATAGATATAAATAGTTTATAAAAGTTATTATTCATGACTAAAGAATATTTAAAAAAGTAATATCTTAGTTCAAACAAATTTGTAAGCGAAACAACAATCATTCCAATTTTGAAGTCAATACATGTCAATCTTTTTTGTGTCATAATTAAAAATAGTTTATACGTTATTAAAGTTTAAAAAAAGTAAGACTACAAACAATTATTGAGGATGAGTAAATAGAGAAAGCCTCATAAAACTGAAGAGGCTTTTTTCAGTGTAAAAACTACATTATTAACGATTATGAAACCGTTCTATGTGTTTGGATAAAACGACGAACATATGACTAGAAGATAAATAAGGCATATAAATAACACCAGATAAATTTTCAATGCTATCCCTATCCTTTTTCTTAAATAAATAGTTATCTAAACTGTTAGTGCTTTTGAAATAAACATTTATGTTAAATTTTTTTAATAAACTTCGTAAAAGTTCAGAGACCTTGTATATACGGTAACGTAACTTTTAAATCAAATTTATTGTAAGTATCAATCCATTTATTTTTAGTACTGTTATAAATTTCATGCACACGTTCAGCGATGCCATTAATTAAAGGAAGAGGATAGTTCTTAGATACTAATGTTGTTTTCAGTTGATTCAAAATTTTCTTTTCCATATAGCACGTCACTCAATTTGAAACATATATTAACTAAACCTTGGATTAAACCGATTTTGTGACAAAATAAATTATGTGAATTGTAATTGAGATATCTCCCAGCCTACATACCAGTTAGTAAGGAGCCATTTGAAGCTTTAATTATTTGTTAATCAAGATAGTTTATAACATTGTTTATTTCAATTTCATGGGTGAATTTTATGCTCTCCTCTAAACTGTTAAACATGTTTACAAGAAGGTCAATTTTATCGGAAGGAACAATTGCTATGATATCGTCAACGTATCTTTTATACAAGATGGGTGTGAAATCTAATAAACCAAAAGACCTTTTTTCAACATCTTGTATTAGTAAATCAGAAACTACCGGAGATAAGGGCGAACCCATGGGACAATCTGATATCTGTTCATAGAATTTGTTATTGAAAGAAAAAACAGTGCCATTGAAAATAGTTCAAGTGGCTATTAATAGTTCATTCTTAGTTATTTTTGTTTATTTATGATTTACAATCAGCTTTTCTTAGATACAATCTAAAGCAAGATCAAGCGGAATGCTATCAAACATTGACTCAACATCTAAGGAAACTATTGAGTGAGTTTTAGTTACAAAAATGTTTTTTAGAATACTATATCTTTAAGTTCCCAACTATATTAAAAAAGAACTAGTGTTTTGTGAAACTGGTTTGAAAATATTAGAAATGTATTTGGATAAATTGTAAGTAGGAGAACCATCTCTAGAAACAATTAATCTCCAGTTCAATTCAGGCTTATGTACCTTTGGAAGAGCATAAGCTTCTGCCACAACCCTATCGTGAGCTTTTAACCGGTATGAACATTGATCATTAATCAATCTTTTTTTCGCCCATCTAATGAATATGTCATTACATTTATTTTCTAATGTTGGGACCATACTTGTTTATATATTTTTATATAGAATATTATTCTTGAGAATATTTTCAATAGTTTTATTATAGTCATCTCTATTAGCTGCAAGGGTTTGATTTCCCTCATCTGCTTTTACAAAAATTAAATCTTGATGTTCTTTTTGAAAATTTTCAACTAACTTGACCGATTTTTCTAATTTTTTAAGTGATATATGTTTTTATGATTTGAAACTACTTGAGTAACAGTTTTTCGAATATTAGGTTTTACATCCTCTTTCTTAATATTTTTTATAGAATTTTCAATATTTGCAATCAAATTATTAACAGGAATTTTATTCGCATTCAAAGGAACATTGAAATTGTTACAACAAAGGTGAAATTTCGGTAACCTCATCAGGAATTTCAACATTTGATAAATTTTTGAAACATCTATTCAATCTAAAATCTTTAATATTGTTATTAAAAATTAAAGACCTACTCTTCAGTAAATTATTATTATTATTTAGTATTATTTTAGTATTATTTAGTATTATTTACGTAGTATTAGTATTATTTTACAAATATTTTTTAATTATAAATAATAACTTTTTTAAAACTATTTATATTTATTTATATGATGTATGAGCTTATTATAATTATTATTTAGATACTCTGAAAAAGGCACGCAGTGATGCCGAAACGTCGTCGAAGTTTTAATTTTTTGTTCTAAAAATAAATGGAGTTGAATTGATAGCTCTAATTTGTTTTTATTTTGCCGTGGCCGTAAGACAGAAGAAATAATTTTTTTACAATACATTATTGCATTGTCGGTCGGAGAATAGTTTGATTTAATGTTTCCAAATCTGTACATCATTAATTACATTAGCTTGAAAATTATTTTCGGCTAGAAAATTAATGTTTCAACGAAAAATTTAATTACATAATGTTTGCTTGAACATCAATCTTCTTCATTTAAAAACTCTATTATTTGTTTAAAATTTGTGTTGTCTTGTTATAACTTTATATTTTGTGGTCACTAGTTCACTTTTTTCGTTGAAAATTCAGCTATGAGCGGTTTAAAATATTTTTTAAATAATGAAATACTTTGTGTGAAATTCATGTTATGTGTTAAAAATAAAATTTTGTTGTTGAAATTTATTGTTTTGGCTATAAATGTACTTTTTAAATTTTAAAATTCATCTGTTTTGTTCGAAATTCATCTTTTATTGTTAAAACCTTATTTATTGTTGTTTAAAATTCATTTAGTTGGTCGAAAATTACTTTCTTAACGTGAAAATTAATTTTCTTGAATTAACATTTAACCAGTAGTAAAAATCGAAACGCCGGTTGTTGGTCAGCCATAGGAACCCCTGAGCTAGTCGGTAAAAATAGAAAAAGAAAAAAGATCAAATTGAATGCGTTTAAGATCTGGAAAAATTAAAAATTAGAAAGTACACCAAACGCACACAGACACAACCGACCTATCCACATAAATATAGTTGACTTACTACCTCCTAATACCGAAAACACGTTAGGATATTGGAAAATGGAAGACGAAAATGCTAAGAATCTAGAAATTAGCGATCTAGAAACGAATAGGATAGATAGAGAAATATAAAGTAAATGAGAGAAATCTAAAAATTAGAAAAAGAAAAAGAACGAATACAATCAAGTCGGTTAGAATGCGAAGAAACTCTGAGAACAGAGAAAGAAAGAATAGACAGAGAAAGAGCAAAAAGAGCAAGAATAGGTTGCGAAAAATTGCGAATAGAAATAGAAAGACAAGAAAAAGAAAACGCGAAAATTAGTGATAAAATGTTCGAAATGGATTCTTTTATAGAGAATAATAATGAATTTTGGAATGAGGCACAAGAATTAACAAAATTTGGAGAAAAGAAAAGCGATAGAATTAAAATCAAAGAACTATCAGACGAGATAAAAAATTTAAATGATAAAATGGATAGAATGTGAAATACAACGCAAAATTTATTCAATCAAAGTAATAAGTCAAGAAATGTGCAATTTCGGGTTTATTTCGAAGAGACAGAATTAGATTTAAATGAGCGACGGAACTCGTTAGCAGGTGCACGGAATAAAATAACAATAAATAGGGGTAGCGGTCAAGGGGACCGATACGGAAACAGAAGATATGAATGAAAATAATATGAATAAAATTCCAGCAACTCTCTTTCCATTCGGAATGATACAAACCCCTTTCCAAATAATGTTAAATTGGCCCATTAAATTTAAAAGCAACACAGAAACTAGTCCAACTTATTTCCTAAATAATTTCATAAGATTCACAAGAGGCTATAAAATTAACGAAAGGAACATTTTAGAAAATTTAGATGATGTTCTCGAAGACGAAGCATTAGGTTGGTTTCCAGTCAATACAAATAATTGGCAATATTTAAATCAATCTATTTAAAAATTTGAAGAAGCTTATTTAAATGAAAGATATACAGAAATAATCAAATATAAAATAAAATTTTGTAACCAGAAAAAATATCAAGATATTCAAGCGTTCGTGACGGAAATTAAACAACTTTTCGAAAAATGTATGACACGTCCAAGTCTAGAATGGCAATTGAGAAAACTTATGAAAATTTCAGAATTGAATATAAAGTTTATATTTCAAGATGCTTTTTAAAATTTTTCAGAATAAACAATTTTAGGGCGAGAAGTGGAAACATAATTCGCAAAATCTAAAATTAGAGGTCAACACATAAGCATTTTAGATAAAGTGGATAATAAAGTAACAAAAATAAAAATATTTAAGGAAATGATAAAAGTCAAAGTAATATTAAAAATGAGAATCAGAATAGAAATCAAAATCAAAAGCAGGCTCAAAAGCAACAAAGACAATCTAGGCCGAGGTATCCTAACCAACAAAACATGCAACAATACATACCAAGGTTTCCCAATGGAAATCCAAACATCTTTAATCCGAGATTTCCAAATGATAATTCGAATTATATAAATAATCAAAGATACCCAGAAAATCAGAAGTTTATGCATAATGAATAACAGACAAAACTAAAGACCGCCAGACATACTTAACTCAGACACAAACGACTCGGACGAAACAAGATTTCACCTTATGGTTGATTTTTTAAATCATAAATATGAAGTGTTAGTTAACACCGGTGCAACTCACTTATATATTGGTGAAAATTTTATAAAAACAGGACAAAAATTAGACTTCAAAATTAAAAAACCAATAAATGAAACATTAATGGTAGCCAATGGACAAAAATTAAAGATTACAGGACAAGTCTTAACCCTAATCAAAATAGGTCATACGGAAAAATATTTATTATTCAGACTGGTACCAAAGGGGGAGGGGGTCGGTAAGGCCGGTTTTTGGCCTAATATATTTTTGGACCAAAAAATCTGAAAAAATCATGGTAGTATCTTATAAGTATCCCGAGTCGATTGCACGTTAAACGGACTACCCTCCACCCTCCAGCCACCCCCACCCCGTACAAATATAGGAAACACCACTACCCACCAACTGTATTTTCGAGAGATTTGACACTCTTAAACATGTATTCTTAGGTTAGCTCGGGTTTACTATGGTTTTCGGGGTCGTCGAATACAAATCTGGCGTCCTTTGACTTTTATCGCGTCAGGTTCAAGGTCATTGGAAGGTCAAATCGAGAGAAAACGCTGAAAAAAAATATGTTATCGATTTGACTTTCAAATGACCTTGAACCTGACGCGATAAAGGTCAGCGGACACCAGGTTCATAATCAGCGACCCCAAAAACCTATAACATTTTTTGAAAATTTTTTTTACCGTTTTCTCTCGATTTGACCTTCAAATGACCTTCAAATGACCTTGAACCTGAAGCGATAGAGTTCAACGGATGCCAGATTCGTAATTAGCGACTCCAAAA
>NC_046662.1:31774728-31802037 GCF_010883055.1 Belonocnema kinseyi | reverse complement strand
TCGACTCGGGATACTTATAAGATACTACCATGATTTTTTCAGATTTTTTGGTCCAAAAATAAATTAGGCCAAAAACCGGCCTTATCGACCCTCCCCCTTTAAGATCGATAGGAATAATAGGAACCGATATGATTTAAAGATCAGTTTTAAAAATGGATCATGAGAAAAAGATTTGGTGGTTACCAGGATTACCAAATATTAAGTATGCAATAAAATCGAAATTAATTAAAATGCAGGAGCGCATAATGGAAGATAATGAGAAAGGGAGTAAGAATAGGGAAAGCGAGAAAAGTAAATTAAAATTCGGAACGAAGGTTAGCCTGCTAAAGGACATGCGAGAGAAAGAGACAGATTTGATACCGTGCGAAGACTCTTCTCCTGCTTTGCAATACACCCCACCCCAGAACCCCATTGCAGGTGATGCACTAGACTCACCCCGCCAGCAACCCAGCGGGCACAGAGTGTACGCGAGCATGATGCCACACAACCTAGACCCCACATGGCGAGCGACCCAAAACTTGCAGGTGCCAGCATGGGTACAGAGGTTAGATATGCGGGCTTATTGAAATATATAGAGAGAAAGGAAAACAAATAAGGCCAGAAATAAAATAAACACGAATTTACAGGCGAAAAATAAAGATAGGAATTTTGATACAGAATTTAAAAGGCTATTGGAATGCGATAAAGAGAAAAATTATTCACAATTAAAAACGATGTTAGATAAAAAGGAGGAAAAAAATGATTCGATAATAGAACATTTATTTGCAATTAAAAAAAGTAATTGATGTAATTTCAGGAATAACGCGGTAATAAATAATAATATTGAACGCGTAAAAATAGAAAGAAAGAAAAATGTAGAATTTTGCGAGGAATTTTCTGAAGGTATAGTAGAGTTGAATGAAGCACATCAAGTACAATTAGAAAATTTATTTAAGAGAAAAGTAATAGATTCGGAAACGGAATTAAAACAAACCCATTTGACAAGATACATGTCTAAAGATACATGTCAAGATACATGTCTAGAATCAATCATTGTTCAGCATACCATCAATTACCACTGGAGGAAGAATCGAAAACAATTGCAGCTTTTATTGTTCAGGGAAAAGGAATTATCAATTTAAAAGGATGCCATTTTTCTGGACAAATGCTCCTGCTACATTCCAATGCCTTATGGACAGAATAATAATGCCAGAATTAAAGCCACATGTATTTTGTTATCTTGGTGACATTATAATAGTTTCAAAAAATTTTTAAGATCATTTAAAATATTTGGAAATCGTGTTAGATAAAATTAAAAATACAGGTTTAGCAATAAGTTTAGATAAATGTGAATTTGGATGTTCCGAAATGAAATATTTAGGTTTTAAAGTAAACGAAAAAGGGTTACAGGTAGATTATTGACTTCAACCGTTTTTTCGACTTCCAAATCCTTCCTATCCATTAATTTGCGAGATCCCCCACAACTGTATTCGCTTAGAGTGATTCTATGGACAAAGAACGAGCTCAGATCCCTTGACAACGGGACACAAAATTTTATGCACGTGAACAAAAGCATGCATTTTAAGTCTTATTTTCCGAGACTCCACATCTCACGGCGTTAAGGTGATCGCGGAATATTGAATCTTGAAAGTCTTCACGACAGAATTATTCTGGGTGCAGCACATAGAGTCGCAAATGGAATAAACCCTCTTCTTATAATGATCAGGAAGCACATATAAGTGAACAAATAAGCGTTTCTGTACAAAGAAGCGGAGGAGGTTACTGAAACACTCGGACTTAACTTCAGTATCAGGGGTGAGCAGAATGCATCAAATCTCATATATCTCGAGTACTCACTCCTGAAAGCCCGGATTAAAAAAGCACATGAGAAAAACTTCCAAGAACAGCTCCTCGATAAGCGGATGCTTGGCATCTTCGAAAAAGAAATGTGGAGGATCAGTCAGTGGCGTGTGAGCTAACTTTTGCTTTTTTTAAATCACCCGCATTCATGTCGGGCACGGATGGATTTATTTTGGCATATCAAGACGTTGTCATTTCCCCTTGAACATACCGTCACCACATTTTGAGCCAAGACATTCCCAATGATAGATGGAGGGCGTTCCATGCACACCCCGAGCATCTAGCACACATACTGTCTACTTGTCCAACTCATGAGGGAACGACTCAAATGCGAAGGCACAATGAGGCACAAAGAGTGCTTCCTTACCATCTCTGTCACTCTTACGGGATTAATCTTCATAATGCTCATCCGAATGTGCCCAGAAAAATAGAGTCAAATGTTGAGAATGAGAACTGTCGCATATATTGGAAATTAATATTCTCGACAATTGTTTCTATTGCAAGCTCGAGGCCTGACATAGTTCAACTTGACTTCGAAAAGCGAACCATGTTCGTTATCGAATTTTCGGCAACAGTTGAAAAAAACATCAGAGCCAAGGAGAATTAATCAGATTTTTAAATGTATAATAAACACGTGTATATATTCACATTCTAGGTATTAAAAATCAAACAGTGAAAGCTATATTATAATATGTCCATCTGGTTTTATAATTAATTTTTATCTTTTCAGAAGGTTTTCACAGGCGATTCATATGGCGAGTTGTTCAATCCAAACAACGTGTCCCTCCACCAAATTAATGGCGTGTGGATAAAATATATCCTTGATGTTCAAATCAGTTTATAAAAATTATTCTTAATTTATAAATATTCTAATAATTCAAAAAGTTGAAGAAAAAGAATTATAGTTTTGTTCTTCTTTCTTCCTAGGATGCAGCTGATGCTACAAAGGTAAAAGTCATAAGTTCTGATAATTTAGTAAGCCTACGCAAGACAATTGAATTTGATGAAAAATTCAATAAAAAGGTTGAGACATACAGAAGTAAGGGTGAAAAAGTATGGATATTGAGGTATCTAAATAAATGTAATTTATAGGCTGTTTTAAACACAATAATTGCTCTTTCATAATCCAGTTTTATACGTTTATGTATCTAATGATAAACCTTAGCATTAACAAAACAATTTTCAAATCGCTTCAAAAAACTTTTTTCTAAAACTAGAAAAGCCTATAATATTCAGAAGAATATCTTTAAATATTTTTATCAAAATTTGATATGTTTTAAACAAGACATTTGAGATTTAATTACACAAGTTTAAAATTATCAACTTTATAGTAAACAGGAGAAATTTAGCATAAAATTTATTTTTAAAATATCAGTAATGGGGTTAATTTTTAACGAAAATTTTAATATTATTATTCAAAAAAATATGTTTGTTTGTTAAAAGTCTGCTGAAAACTGCTGTGGAAAAACGTCAAAGAATTAAAAAACTATGCAAATTCAAGTCTTGCTCTAGTTAAGAATTTCTTGAAAGAACGCGCTAAATCTGCACTCGACTGCCGTAAAAAGGTTGCAAAGGTACATGTCGCCGCAGAGAAGAAGTTAAATGATGATGTGAAATTTTGAGAAAAATATGAGGAAAATATGGAGAGAAAATATCTAGACACCAATGCAAGTAAGAAAACTAAAAAGGTGTAAGTACAACTGTAATCTCGTGCTGCAAAAGTCGGGCAGGTGTCAAAAGCGAGAGGGAGAGAGATAAAAAAAAGAGAGAGACATTACAAAAGTAAGAGCTTTACAACCCTTCTCGGAGGCGCTGTAGCAAGGAGGAAAGTAAAAACATTACTGTGCTACAATATGTCTGCTACAAAACGTGCTTGTTCAGTTTTTAATAATTATCAAATGTATCCGTGCAGAAATTTCCCCGGTTCACCCTAATACAACAAGGTTTCTGGTCGGATCCCGGCCGGGCTACCCCTGGCTGGGTTTCATGAACAGGAACCGGGCGGGAGCCGGTCGGGCTACATTTTTATCGAATCACGTAGTCCAGGGCCGGGAGGTTACTGGCCGGACCAACCCTGATTATTTTCCATAATTGGCAGCCGGCTGGACACTGGTCAAGTTAACGTTTTTGTATAAATTCCACATTCTCTAAGAGCCGTGATATTATCAAAGACGTAATTATGGATGCTTGATGAATTATTACTTGAAAATTATAATTTAAAGATTTATTAGATCAGTGAAACAAAAATGAGCTTTTTAAAATTCTTCTTAAAATAACATTAAATTTTTTCGAATAATTTAACATTTTAAATTAAACTGTTATCGATTCTGCTATGTGCAACAACAGAAATGATACAATTGTTATAAACTTCTCTATATTCAGACAATGTTTAGCCTGTACAATTTAAAATTTACCGCCATATATAGCGCCTCCTGTGTCTGTCGTATGCATAGACACTTAGTAATTTCCAGTTTCGCACCTGCAACGAGGATGCTCCTTGCACTCACGTCGCGTCAGCTCTTCGAAGTTCGCAAATAAAGTCGAGATTTGTGGTTAAAATCAACCTTATTTCAGTAATTAGTTTGAAAACCCCACTTAGAGCGTGCGTGAATAATTATTGTTTTAAATTAAAATATAGTCTTGTGTATACAGTTTTTACCTTCTACCTTTCTAACCTTAAATCACCACGTAGCTTCCAAATTGCTATGAGATTCTATCATCAGGGAATAAAATTCTACTCCAATTCTCTTGCTAGAATTGGTTCACTTGATTTTACTTTTAACGTTGACCGTAATCTTACGATGAGCCTTAAAAGACAAAACAAGTTAATAATTTCTTGCCTGAAGTAACATTTCTTAACCGCTTTTTGGCCGAATTACCCGACCGGATCTCGGGCGGTATTGAAGCCGGGATCCGGACAGTTTACCGTGACGTTTTTAGCCGGATACCGGCCGGATTCCCCAACGAGCGTCCGGCTTATAGCGGGGCTATCCGACTGGGACCCGGCCGGATCCCTACTTGGATTCCTACACGGGTACTTTCGATCAGATATAAAAAAAATATAGTATGCACCACACAGGCATGAAATTAAAAGCTCAGTACTGTGCGATATGATGCCATCGTCTTCGCCTCGGGCATCATCACACAATGCAGGAATTTTTATTTGCTGCCTTTGTTGTGTAATATACTATTTGAGGAAATGCTTTTACCATTATGTGTACTTGGATGTTTAATCATTGGCTATGCAATACATCCATTTTCGATAAAAATGTGGGCTATTTAGTTATCTATTATCATTATTCAATTATTCCATTTCCACGCTTCCAATATTACCCTAAAAAATGTGTGTCACGAAAATGTCGAAAGCATTGTTGTCGCTTTTTTTAATGCCGGATTGAGTAATTTGAAAAACTCAAATGAATGAATGTTGCTAAATTCACACAGATAAATTGTAATTGTGTTTCAGATAAAAAATAGAGACAAAAAATCCCACATTGTTAAACGTAATAGGACTGACAACAATTTTATATTCATTACCATAAAACATTTGAAAATATAATAATTAATGTTCGACCAAGTAAACCGAAATTGTCATTGAGATTGTTGAATTTTCTATCAAACAGAGGACTCTGATAAAAAATTCACTTCAAACTAGCAAAAACGAATTTTTAATTATATTTGTTAACTTTTTCACCAAAGAAATATACTCTTAACAAAAATGATGCACCTTTAGTCAAAGAAAACTGTAATTATAGCAGATTAACTTTCTACAAAAAAAAAAGATAAATGATGAAAAACATAAATTTCTGACAAAAAAAGATATAGTTTACTTTGAAGTAACAGAAAAATATTTAGGAAAATAAAATAAATTTTTAACGAAAGAAATAACATTTAACAAAAAAAAAATCTTAAAATTTCATTCTCCACGTCCATAATATTTCGAAAATTCTTTGGCTACAAATTCAAACTCGAAAACATTTTCAATTATCTTTTTAAATTTTTGGTGTGATTAAACTCAAGTACTATCAGTTTTCGACGAGTTTATGACAGATATTTCAGGTATGTTTATAACGGGTTTGCCTTTTGACCTTCGCTTGATTCTCAGGTATCGAAGAGATAACATCGTCTTCTTACTTTAATGGTCACGACAGATAAGACGGCGTTCTCTTGTCTTAAGTCGAGTCTTGTCTTGGCTAAGACAAAGCTTACTTGTCTCAAGACGAGCCTTCTCTGGGCTCAGATGATCGGCGCAAACTTGTCTCAATACGAACGTTTTTCTACTCAGATATTGGATTAAAATTGATGAATAAATATTTTTTATTATTAAGTAAGTTATTTTTAATTTAAAAATTCCGAATCTGTGGTTCTGAGCGAGTATCGCCCTTAAAAATGTTCTTGAAAAAAATTAAAATTGTAATTTTCTAGAAGGATCTCTGAAGCCATTAGAAATACGTAAAAACTAACAGCATTTTCGGTATCCTCGCCAAACAAGTTTATTGCAAATCAAAATTTGTAACCAGATTGAATATATATGTTGTATAAAAATATAAAATATTGTTTAATTATAACAAAGATTAGCCTTCAAGACAGTCAGAATTATCCTTTTTGTTAAGACAGGTATAAACTCGAAGTTATAAACCGCTCCTCTTGGATTCATAACAATTTGACTCAAGACATAAATATATGCCTTCAAGGCATAGAAACTTGTCTCCAAGATATAAATTGAAGTTTAGCTCCTTCTCAAAACTGAGACATGCTCTAGTCGAACTTTTCGAATTCACCATCTCATGATTGGGGTCAATTCAAGTCGAAACCAAGTGGAAGCAATTTTAGTCGGGTGCAAGGCTAATCAGGGCATGTCCTCCCCTCATTGATGTCAAAGGCTCCAATGGGAAAATCTTCGCTGGGAATCACTTTCCCAGCGTAATAATAAGTTTCCGGAAGAGGGATTTTGTTAAGACATGTCTTACCCGGGCATCACTTCCCTAGTGACATAAAAGGCCGAGAGACCGTGCCGTAACTGAAGATGTCCTCCTCGGGAAACACTTTTAAAGTGAAATATGTCCACCAAAAGAATATAGCATAAATGGGCATGTCTTTCCCAGACATGACTACCCTAGTGAAATATCAAGACCGATTGACTATGGCATAAATATGAAAGTCTTTCCCGGGCATCACTTCCTTAGTTAAATGTTAAAACCGCAAGAATATGGCATAAATGGGTAAGTTTCCTTCGGGCATCACTTCTCAAGTGAAATATTAGGACTGGATGACTGTGGCATAGATGGACAAATTTTTCGCGCGCATGACTTCCCTATCGAAATATTAAGACCAAGAGAGTATATCATAAATGGGCAAGTCTTTTCCCGCCATCACTTCCGCAGTAAAATATAAGGAACAAATGACTGGCATAAATCGGCATTACTTTCCTGGGAATGACCTGCCTAGTGAAATATTAAAATTAATAGACTACAGCATAAATGGCCATGCCTTCCCTGGGCGTCACTTCTCCTGTAAAATATTAGGACCAAATGACTGTGGCATAAATGGGCTGGTCTTCCCCGGGCATAATCTTTCTTGTGAAATAATAAGACCAAAAGAAGAAGGTACTAGGCAGTCTGATAAGTACCTGAAAAATGAAACACGGAGACGTTTTTTTGGCCAAAGTCGGTTTTATTTTTCAACATACTCTCCTTTTAGGTCGATACAGCGAGTCCAACGATTTTCTAACTTTCTGATACCGTCCGAAAAGTACTCGACCGGAAGGTCTCCAAAATACGCCTCAGTTTCAGCTATGAGCTCCTCATTTGAGTAAAAACGCTTACCGATGAGCCATCTTTTCAGGTTAGGGAACAAGAAATAGTCGCTGGGGGCCAGGTCTGGTGAATACGGTGGCTAAGGAACCAATTCGAAGCCGATTTCATGCAATTTTGCTTGTGCAACTAAGAATGAATGAACAGGCGCATTGTCGTAATGATAAAGCGGTTTTTTCTTCTTCAAATGCGGTCGTTTTTCGGCGATTTCGATTTTCAATCGGACCAATAATGATGAATAGTATGCTCCGGTTATGGTTTTACCTTTTTCAAGATAGTCTACGAACATTATGCCACGTGCATCCAAAAATACAGAGGCCATAACCTTTCCGACCCATTGTTGCGTTTTTGGACGCTTCGGAGCACTTTGGCCCGGTGGAACCCACTGTTTTGCCTGTTGCGTTGACTCAGGAGTATAGTAGTGGATCCACGTTTCATCCATGGTTATGAATCGGCGAAAAAACTCGCTCCGCTTACTCGAAAATAATTCCGAATTCTGTTGGGAAGTTGTCACACGAATTCGTTTTTGGTCCACTGTGAGCAAACGCGGCACCCATCGCGCGCAGAGCTTCTTCATGCCCAAAACTGAATGCACGATATTGCCCACACATTCCAATGATATGCCTACAGCATTAGCTACCTCTCTCAATTTCACTTTGGGATCATTCAACATCATATCCTGGATTTTTTCGCTTTTTCTGGTGTAGTGACCTCTTTTGGGCGCCCAGATCGTTCAGCATCAACTGTGCTCGTACGACCACAACGAAACTCGGTAAACCACTTATGAATGGTTCCAATCGACGCTGCAGAGTCCTGGTAATACTTATCTAGCTTGGCCTTGGTCTCGGATATCGTTTTCTTGCGAAGATAGTAGTGTTTGATCAAAACTCGAAACTCAGATTTTTCCATATTAAAAAAAACTTGGAAGTTAGTCGCTTCTCAGTGCTGTAACTTGTAAATGCATAAACATAAATGGCTGAAGTTTTGACAGGCGTCATTTGAAGGATCAAGCTCGACGAAAATGGTTCACATTAGTGAATACTAATGCCATCTCTTAGAATGTTCAGGTACTTATCAGACTGCCTAGTATGAGTGCGCATGTCTTTCCCGAAAATCGCTTCTCTATTCAAATAATAAGAACGATAGACTACGGTATGAATGGGTAAGTCGTGCCCGGGAATCACTTCCACAATCAAATATAAAGGCCCAAAAACTTCGGCATAAATAGGCATATCTTCCCCGGGCATCACTTCCCCAACGAAATATCAAGTCCAAAAGACAATGGCATAAATGGGAATATGTCTTCCCAAGGTATCAGTTCCCCAGACAAATACTAAGATCGAGCGACAATGGCATGAACAGGCAAGTCTTCTCCAAACATCACTTCATCTGTTAAATATTAAACCCGAGAAACAAGGACATAAATGGGTAAGTCCACACATGCCACATGCCCATTTATGTAATATTCTCTCGGTCTTAATATTTGAATGTGGAAGTGATGCCCGTGGAAAATTTGCCGTATGTAGGCTTGTTCTAACCTCCAACTTTCATAATCTTTTTTTTAAATGAAACTACTAGGTAGGATGTTAATCTGTTTTAAATGAAAGTGTAACGATTTTGTTTTAAAAAAATTTTTAGTTATTTTTCACTTCTTTTGCTTAAAAGTGTTTCTTCATTAATAAAATGTTAATTTAACTACATATTTGATTCTGGGTTGAAAATTTATCTGTTTTAGTTTAAAAATTCGATGTCCTTTTCAGTGGAAAACTAAAAAGCTTGCATCTTTAGATGTTCAAGATTCAACTGTGTGAATCAAAAATGTATGTATTTTATTGACTAAAATATATAACTTAATTGAAAATTCAACTGATATTTAATATTTTGTTATAAAAATAAAACTTCTTGATTGCAAATGTATTGAAAATTTTGTTGAAAAACGTATAGCAAACAGAAAAATTTAATAAAAAAGCGCGAGTGTATAATTTTTCAGCTTTACAAGTTCCGTCTTTAATATTAGTTTTTTTTAGTTACGTTTGAAAGAGAAAATGGTTGAAATTCCATTTTTCGTTAAAAAATATTTCTTAGTTAAAAACTCAAGTTTTTACTTTTAAGTTTCGTTTTTCTCGACTATAACTTTATCTACACGTTTTAGGATCCAACTCATTGGTTAAAAACTCTCTTATTTGTAGAAAATTCATCATTTATGGTAGAAAAGACATCTTGCGTGGCTTAAAAAACTTGTTCGTTTAAAATTAAACTTTTAAGTTGAAAATTTAACTGTTTTTTGCAAGATTTCGTCTTTGTAGCTTGAAAATTCAAGAGGATATATCATGAATTTTGTTCTTTTTTTTCTCTATTTAAAAATTAGACCATGCTGTAAAAAATGCATCTGTGTAGTTTGAAAATTCATTTATTTTGATAAAGTCTGATTTTTTGGTAAAAAAGTCAAATCTTTTATTAAATATTCCTCCCTGCGAATTAGGAGTTTATCTTTTATAGTAGAAAAGTTCTGTCTTTTAGTTAAAAAAAAACATTTCTTTTGTCGCAAATTCAACTGTCTTAAGAATATTTTCATTTTGGCTTGAAAATTTAACTATTTGGTTTAAAAAGCAACTATATATCTGGTTGTTAATGCGACTGCTCTTTAAAAATTAAATTTTGTTGTTCAGAGAATAACATAAATTCTTAACTTATTTTTCTGACTAGATGGAGCTATGAATTAAAAATCTTTTAAATTAAATATTTTCTGAAAACAGATCTCATTTCGCTAAGTTCGGAATTGAACCACAGAACTTCCGAATTCTGAGTGCTTTCTCATTAAGCTACTAGGTAATACAGGTTCCTTGGAAAATGTAACTTGTAACGCCTCGAAAAGTAATGCGTGTATTTCGGAAAAAGGAATCTTCTACCCATCTCTTTAATAGCTTAAAGGGAAAGCTGCCGACCGGAAGTTCTGCGGTTCGATTTCCAGCAGAGTGAAAGGAGAATATCTTCTTTCAGAGAATATTTAAGAAAAAATTTTTGCTTTCGAAAATATACCTTTAATGGTTAAGAAACAGTTTTTGGCTTCATCTCTTTTTAAGCGGTGGGCGGGGAGTGGCCAAAAAATTCAACATCAACAAGGGGACGGGATTGTCAAAAATAGATCAAAAATTAGTGACGTATTTCACAGAATAAAATAAACTCATGCTCTCCCACACTTCCTTTAATTTCCGTTTCCTGTTTTCTACGCAATTCAATAAATAAAAAGTAGCCTTTAGAGAAATGCATAGACTTTCTAAAAATCTAAATTATTTCACGCAATTTTCAAAGCTTATAATGATTTTACGGAAATCCAATGGATTGCACATGAATTTATTTTCGGGTTAAAAATTTAACTGTTTTGTAGAAAATTGGTCTTTTTGGCTTTTAAAATTAATTAGATTGGTTAAGTACCTTCTTCTTGTCTAAAAAAACAATTTCTGGCTGAAAATTCAATTATATATGGGTGAAAAATTAATTCTTTCTAGTTTTTTTTTATCTAAATTGCTAAAGTGCTACAGTTTCCTAATTTTTATAATAATAAAATGAACATATGTTTCGTTATTATAACACATAAATAAAATTCTGCGTCTGGTACATTTCTTTTCAATATCATTATTTGTCATATTTTATTCCATTCTAGGAATATTAATGAAATTTTATTTTCAAACTTATTTAAATAATGTGGTGTGTACAATCATTATTTTAAATTTTTTAAACAGTTATTTGGATTCGGGAATTAAACAAATTTTTTAAATCTTTAAAATGTCCGTGTACAATATCATTTTTGAACGTGCTGAATCATAATTCGTTTTCTACAAGCACTTTCTGGTTCCTATTGCGAACAGCACTAAGCAAATATGCACAGTGTACTTGCGGGATGCCTAAATTAAATTAAAAAGAACTGGGAACATTTTTTGGAAAGCTGTAGATTGAAAGGAAGGTCATTTCTAATCATTCAAACGTTTAAATTGTTTATTGATACCAAATAATTACAGTTGTACTTTATTCCTTTTTGCTATCATCATGGGCAGCATTTTCATAATCTGCAAGTTCCCTATCTTCTATATCTGTGAGCTCCTTTTGACATTTGGTTACATCTTCTGCGCATTGTGCAATGCATTTCTTAGCCTGAGCTTTAAATATTTTTGCTTCTTCTTTAAATTCGACAATTAGCTTTTGACAACAGCTTTCAGCAGTCTTAAACAAAGTTTTTTTTTAAATATTAACATTCAATTTCGTGTATAAATTAACCCCATTACTGATCTTTTAAATATTGCTTTCATGCTCGTAATATCTATAAATTTGATAATTTTCTTCGGATGCATTAGAAAGTTTAATATCTCTTTTTGAATATATCAAGTATGGATGAAAATATTCAAGAATTTAGAATATTGTTTATTATCATATAGTATTTCCCAAACTAATAAAATTAAGTTTTAAATACTAAAATGCAAAGAAAAAACATTAAAAAATTACTATTTATCGAGTTAGTGATATTTGATGTGAAATTTATATCGTAAGTTCTTAGTTTCAGTATTACATCAATGAATATGTAGAACCGACTTGTAAAAGGGCATATATTGTGATTAAAATAACTAATTAATAATATTTTTTGAATTACCTGAATATCCTTAGCATTTTTGGCTTCATCATAACACTGATCACATGCAATCTCTTTGGTTACAAAACTGTTTGCAAATTCGTGATTAAAATCAGTTGACGTACATCTCTCTACTATTTGCTCCCATCTCAGTTCTTTTACTTTTACAGCTTTAGCTGCATCCTGGAGGAAAAGAAAAACGAAACTATTATACATTTTTGAAAATATTTGTAATTAAATGAATATTTAGAAATTAAGAAGTATTATTGTCTACTGACCTCAACATCAGAGGATTCCCTAAAATGCACATCACTCAATTGATGATCTAAAGTTCTTTTTGAAGCAGAAATTTTGTCTTCTAACGTATCTGCGAATACTATCTGTAAAGTTATTTTTATTTTTATTTTCACTCTCAATTTTTGCTATATATAGTCTGAGCCATATTCTTTTTCAGTGCTTTTTAAATAGAGTGACAATGTGTTTTCAAAATATTATTCAGAATTGGCAGCTAAATTTCTCTTTAAGGCCATGTGACGAGAGGGTCACGTGATCAAACCTGGTATTCAATTATTCTTTTCCAACTTACGGCTAAACGAAATGAGATATCGCTCGGAAAGTTTGGGAAATGAAAGAGGAGGTAATAAAGTCCATGTCTCTGCTTTGTTCCGGTGAAAATTTTGAGAAATATTTTTTTTAAAGAAAATACCAGTGGAAGTTTTCTTTCCCAACTTACGTCCACATGAAATGTGATATCGTGTTAAAAATTTGGCACGATAAAAAGAAGGCATGACAGAATTTGTCTCTGGTCCTAAATAATTAGAATAGTGAAAAAAGTTCTGTTTCAATTTCTTTTTGGAGAAATACCGACCGTGCTGTCGTCAAACCCTGCAAGCAATTTGCAATGTTTTTAATGAGCTAGTTATGAGGTTTATATTTATCAAAGTGGGACAAAAGAACAAAAATCGCTCACGAACATTATGAACCAATAATGCAAAAACTAATGTTTGCACTTCAAATGCAAATAAACATATTTGCTCTGACATACGTATCAGTCTGGTATCAGCTGTGTCAAAGCCGCACTAGCGCAGCGAGTAGACAACTTTGAACTTCTAGGGGTTTGTGGGTAAAACAGATTGCATAATTATTGTCAGAGAAAGTTAAAAGTCAAACTTCTGCTTTAAAACCTAAATGTGTCCGTCAAAAATCATTATTTGCATAAATAAACTTTTTTCTTCCTCCAACTCTTTTCAAGACCACAAACGATCCTTTAATATTTGTTAACATTTCCCGAAAAAAAATTCCGCGTTATTTAAACTTTTATTTTTCAATATGGGTGAAAAAATATTGATTTTAGGGCGGACTTGATCAGCAGTTATACTCATCACATGGCCTTAAGAAGCTATCCATAAATTACGCAACACCTTTTGAGAGGAAGAAGGTAGAAGATTGCGTTACAGGCTGTTACTGCCACCCGAAAAATCATTACACATTTTTAAGTTTCTCGGGTTAAGATAAAATGTTTGAAAAGATTCCAAGGAATTTCAGTGGATTTTTAAATATTTGAAAGGATTTTTGAGAAAATTCAACAAATTTCACGGAATTTCATCAGATTATCTAAGGTTTTAGTAATTTAAAAGGATTTCGCAGCCTTAGAATATAGCTATTTGTAACACAAAGGCCCTAAATGTGACTTTTTCAAACAAGTTTGAAAGTTGCAGGACCATTCGGAGTCTCTAAGTCAAACCTGTATTGTCAGTACTAAAAAGTGGTATTTTAGGTATCCCATATATTTTAAAAAGCTGATGATATTTGAAAGATTTGTAAAGGCTTTAGGTATTTTTAAGTTTTCCAAGGGAATTTCAGAAGATTTAAAAAGTGTCAAGAGATTTCAAACGGTTTTAAACCATTGGGAATATTTGAGATAATTTTTAAGGATTCCAAGGAAGTTTTAAGAGATTAAAAAAATGTCAAGGAATTTGCAGGAATATCATAAGGTTTTATTTCAAAGAACTTGATGGAATTTCAGGAGATTTTTTAAATTTCATTAAATTTCATTTCATTTCAAGGGTTTTTAAAGAATATTGTCAAATTTGATGACATTCAAAGTATCAGCATGTAAAAAATGTCCCCAAAGGGAGTCAAACGTTGATTCACTCATTTAAGAGCATACAATCAACCAAATTTTGTTTAAAAATTTCGAACCGTTAGCTGCCATATTAGATGAGATAGGGGGGATAACGTTCATTTTTCTTACTACGTGTTTTCTCAGTTTCTATCTATAAAAGAAATCAAAAAAATCGACAGGATTTTTTCCAATCAATCTCATCGTGCATGATTTATTCGAAAAAAATTTGGCAGGAAATTCAAATTCAAAAAAATTAAAAAATTTTGGGGTCCATTTTTTGTGTGATAAAACTCAAGTACTATCTCAGTTTTTTAACACAGAATAGTCACGCAAAACGATAATATTGGGTATTTTTCAGATTTTTCAATTTGCAAATTAAAAAATTAATAAATTAGTGTAAAAGATACAAAACAATAATTTTCACATTTGGGTTGTTCAAATACCTATACAAATTCAACTATCGATTTTTGCTGATGACTCCACCCCCCCAATTCGTTCTTTACCCGAAAAAATAAATAGAATAATTTCTTTTCAACGTTAACCTGTACTTCCGGGCTTTTGAAATCAAAATGGGATTTTAAATGGAAAAAGTTCGATTTTCGAAAAAATGGAAAAATAAGTACTTGTCATAAATTTTCTGTGAGTTAAAGTATAGTCACCTCTTAAGGAGTGTTCAAGGAATAATTTACACAATATCCTTTAATTTTGACACCCAAACCCACTTTTATTGTTCCCAGAAAATGTCCCCAAAAACGAAGAATGTTATTTTTATATCAAATTTACGCCTGGGAAGAAATATTAAAACCGTATTACAATTGACATGACGGATGTAACAACTCGACAAGCGCTCGAAACCACGTAGAAATATTGTCCAGCCGGGAAAATCTAGCAATAAAAAAAAAGTGGTCGAAACGTTAAACAAAATATACATTCGTGTTCAGCTTGACGTGGCCGACAAATTTTTCTCATCAAACTTTTTGATTCGATAATTATTACTTAAGATAAACAATAAAAACTTGGATAATTTTCGGATCGAAAATCGATGTTTTGCAAAACACAACTCGCGATTATTCGGTCGTTTGTCGATAAAAATTCTTGAAATTTGTATAGTGCATTCTCAATGTATAAGCGATGACTATGAGCTACGTACTTCGTTTAAAAGGCGAATATTTTTGTTTTTATTCAATAGAAAATTGATTCTGAACGAAAACCACGTTTCGCCAACTTTGCCCAGTGGGACAGTCATCGAAAAAATATTAGTTGAAATAACTCAACTCGCTGCCATTTCCAAAATTTTTGACCGACTTTCTACAAATTTTCAGAAAAACTTTTTCAAAGTATAGTGAACAAATTTCTTGCTATAAGTTACTTCAACTAATATTTCTTTCTTCCCACTGGTTGAACTTGGCAAAACGTGGTTTTCGTTCGGAATAAATTTGTTATTAAACAAATAAAAAAATATTAGCTTTTTAAACAAAGTGCGTTATTTAAAGTCATCTCTTATATATTGAGAATACATCATACAAATGTCAATCATTCGGCCACTTTTTTTATCGATAGATTTCCTTGGCTGCACAATACTCTTACACGGTTTCGAGCGCTTGTCGAGTTTTAAAAAGCAATAATTTTTAAGCTATTTAAATTTCCTTGAAGCAATTGAAATTTTCTAGCACTCGAGTAAAAAAAAGTGTTAATTTCACAATTTTTTGTTTTTTACATTTTTTTAGATTTAAATTAAGTTTGCATTCATCTATGTAAGTTTCGACGTTCGGGAGTAGAAATTTGTTCATTTTTAACATTTCCTATTAAAATTATTTAAATTCAAAAGTTTTAATTTTTATTTATTTAATTTTAACCTCTTTGAATTATAAAGAATACAATTTCAATAACTCTGAATTTTAAATGACGCAATTCGCGAAATTTGAATCTTAAAATTTTCAATTTTTAACGTTTTGACATGGTAACCTATTCGGATTTTGAATCTAAAATCATTCTAGTTTCGTGATTTTTCAAATCAAATTAAAATGGTTTAATTTTCAGCGCTTCGATTTAGAAATTGTATAATTGAACTCACTTTTCTAATTAAATTATCCAAAACCGTTCCTATACTTTCTTTTTTTCTTTTTAAACTCTTGCAATTCGAAATTACGAATTATTAAATATTGTTTGAAAATGTTTAAAACATTATATTATGAAATTTGTTTAATAATGTATTTTTTAATTTTCAAACTTAATTAATTTAATCAATTTCCTGCAAAAATAAAAATTCCAAATATTTGCGGGGGGAAACAGGAGAAAACCGGAAGTCGACCATTTCAAAAATAGTGACCAACCTGATTATTTTTTATCGATAAAAGACGAGTTTCCATGTATTCTTCAAAGAGTTTTTAATTCTTTAAACAATTTTGCTCCCGCTGAAAATCGTGAAAAGTTATTTTCATTCGAGATAAATTATACAAAGATGATAAATTTTCATTTTTTCAAAACAATTTTTCTTCCTAAAATCGTGAAAGGTTATTTTTTTCTGAAAATAAGACACAGTTAAAGAATGTTATATGCAATATATTTTTAAAGGTTATTTGGTAATTTCAAAACAATTTTTAAGTGTTTAAAACTTTTTCTTTCCTGTTACGCGGGAAAAGCTATTATTTTCTGAAATTAATGACACAATAAACGCCTGCGAAAAGCAATATCTTTTTCTGAAGGAAATTTAGTAATTTGTTCTTCTGTAAAAGGTGGAATTTTATTCTTTTCTGCAATTAATGACACAATTAACAGATGTTTGAGAGCTATTTTTTTTCTAAAGTACATTTAGACATTTTCAAAACAATTTTTTCTCTTTCAATCATGAAATGTTATTTTTTATGCAATTATTGATTCAATTGAATTATGTTAATGGTAATATTTCTTGCTTAAGATATTTTAATATTATTTGAACTAATAATCATTCATTTGCGAATGTTCATAGGGAAGGTGGAGAAAAGTCAGACTTTTTGAATCTCTCAAACCATGAGGCATAATATTTAGTATTTCCTTATCTCAGAAAATTTACCATAGATTATTTAAGTGATAACAATTTGCTAAAAAATAGAATATCCTTTAAGCGCATATTGCTCTCAACAACAAATCTGTTAAATAATTACAAAATATGTTAAACGTGAACTACGACACTTGACATTCATCGACTTTGTACAATTTATCCCGTAGAATAATAACTTATTATTATTCATAAGCGGAAAAAAATTTTTCAACAAATTATTATTGTTTAAATAATATACAATTATTTAAAAAATACATAGAAATTTGTTACTTATAGATTAAAAATAATTCATGTTGAATAAAATTTTAAAAAATTCCGTCTTTAGCATGAATTTGATAGAAAAACGCTATTTTTCATTTTTTTACATGTTCCAGGCACAGTAAAATGGTATTTGGAATGTCAAAATTAAACGTTATTGGGTGAAAACTATTTCTTGAATACTCCTTAATAGATGACTATACTTTCATTCAAACAAAATGTGTGACTAGTAGTTCTTTCTCCCTTTTTTTATATCGAGTTTTTTTCCATTTAAAACCCCATAATAATTTCAAAAGTCCGGGGGCAAAGGTTAACGTTGGAAAAAGTATGCTGCTTCTTTTTCCGGAAAACGAACATATTTGGGGAAGGGCAATTACCAAAAATTACAGGTTAATTTTGACTGGTATAAATTCGGACCACCTTATATGAAAAGTACTGTTTTTAATCTTTTATACTAAGATCACCAAAATTTAAAAATCTGAAGAAATTTCCAACTAAAGCCGTTTGGGCGACTATTCTGTGGTTAAAAAGTTTTGTGAATTTTTTCAGTTTTTTTCTAACGATAGAAACAGAAGAAAAAAAATAAAAACGAATGGTTTGATTGTATACTTTTAAATGACTGACTCAACATTTGATTAACGTTGGGGGCATTTTTTGAATGCTTACCCGACTATACCCTTTGACGGGATTTCAAATGGTTTTATAATATTTCATGAAATATCCAAGAATTTATTCACAAGAATTAAGGTAGTTATATGTTTAAAGAGACTTTCAAATAATCCAAATAATTAAAGTAGATTTCAATAATTTCAACAGATTATAGAGGCTTTCAAAGAATTCGGGGTATTTTTAAAGATTCCGAGGACTTTTCATGGATGACAAAATTTCAAAGTATTAAATTTGGTACACTTTTAGAGGATTTTAATGTATTTCATAATATTTTGATATTTCAAAGTATTTATTCACAAAAACTGAAGAATTTTGACGGATTTGAGAGATTTAAAGATATTTTCAAATATTTGAAGGCTTTGCGAAAGATTTTTAAGAATTAAAAACATTTTATGGTATTTGAAAAAATTATTCATAAAGTAGAATTTTGTTTCCAATTTTTTAAATACTACAATCCACAAAATCATTTAATATTTTTTAAGTTTATCGCACTTTGCATTATTTATTAAATATACTTTTAGATTTGGCGAGCAACTTTGCTAGATGTCACGAGAGGTTAAACGAAAAATAATAATATTTAATAACTTGTGTGTAATGCTTTGATTTTCTAAATAATTGTTGTCAAAAATAAAAAGTTAGGTGATTTGGTCAAGGATTTCGTAATTTTGCAAACACTAATTTTTAATTAAATCTTATTAGTTTTTACAGAAATGGGTTTCGCAGTCTTTTTAGAAGTTGATATAATTGTTCAAACCTGCCCCTCTTATAAATTAACTACACTACTCCCCTAACTCCCCTACTCCCCTTCACTACCCTTCTTCCTCACCATTTACTTTTCTTCTTCTCACTGTACCATTTGCTTATCCCACCTCCCCCTCGGCCTTATAATGAACACCCGACCGAAATTATAAGTGTTTCTGCCCAGGGCTAATTTGTAACATATGGATAGTCCCTAATGTGTAGATATAAATAATGAGATGTTTAAATTGAACAATAGTCATTTAGGTGAGTTTTTGTATTTTGTGAATTCGAAATTGGTGATTATTTATTTTAATTATATGTAAATAAATTTTTAGTTTGATAATTTATAATTTTAAAAAACTTGAGGGTTACTTACTTGAAAAGCACAGAATGCTAATGAGCAGAAGATCGTCCACATCATGATTGATGAAAAAGTCGTTAAATATCCGGATCTTGGCAATGATGAATCAGAAATATTTCGACTGAATCTGGAAAGTGGCCTTTTTATTTTATCAACTTGTCATACGTGGAATATTTGTTCAACTGACGCAAGGCAAATTTATGACAGAAGAGTTGGGCAATAATGAGGAAATTATCAAGATTTGAAGTCTTGGCGAAGTTAAAGTTAAATAAATAAAAAGTAGTTTTTTCTGGAATCATTGCTCAAACTTTGAATATATGTGGATATGCTTTGTTATGCGAAAAAGACAGAAAAATACAATGTTTTAAATGGCAATGTTCATTCACTCAGAGAAAATTTAATTCCAAATTTAAGAAATAATTTTTTTAATTTTGGGTCTCTTAATTCAACATAAAAAATTGATAGCATTTATTACCATTACATTTATATATATATATATGCTATTTACCATTTGTTTGAATAACCATTTTTTCAATGAACTGAAGTACTGTGTAAAATTTGGGAAGTAATTGACTTATCTCAGTATTTAAAAAACAAGAAATCTATTTCTTTAAATTGAATAAATTTCTGTTTATTAACTCTGTAAGTATAGATTAGTGATATTTCAATAATTCATAGCTAAATTCAACTAACTGAATTAGAGGAAACTAAGCAAATAAATATTAGTAGAAAATACAAATTTCGACATGTCGAAATTTTTAAACTTCAATATTCGACAGTCGAGAGGCATTACTAATTTCAGAGTAAGAATATGTTAATTTACTTAGGGCTTAATTGAGATAAGGTTATTGAAATGAAAAATGCGGAAACAGTGAAGACTAATAAGAGAACGTGATTGTGTCAAATTTTCAGCTTTATTGAAATAAGAAGAAGGTGCTATTGTGGCCTTTGTCAATAGACGAGTTCTGCCCTAAAAATGGAAAAAATGTGAATTATTTTATCAAGTTTCACAAATCTTTTGAAGCTTTTAAACATTTGTAATCTCTTTAAGAATTTCTAAATCTCTTTCCAACTAAATCAAATTATTCCTAAAATGTTTTGATAAAATTTCAAAATTAAAAAAAATTGCTCTAGAATATTCTAAATTTCTATTTAACATTACAAAATGTTAGACATTTTAATATTGACATAGTGAATTTAAAAAGTGTCCCGAGTCGAAATATAGGCCCTAATTTGACGATTCAAATGGAAGTATTGTCCCTACTTTGCGGCTGTTTATTCTACTAGCTCCTACGTAGCCACTGCTAAAGATATTTTTTAAAGCTTCATATTCTCCGTAGGATTTTTTAATTTCTTCTTAATGCTGTTAAATTTTAACGCACAAAATATGTGACGTCGTTGCCTCGACGCCTGCGACCTCGTGACAGGTACTTTGTTGTTTTCTCCCAAAATTCCATCATCAAAGTTCGTGAAAGCAACAGTTAAATTGGTTTAAAAATAATAAATATTCAAGTGATAACATCAAAATGTGTTCAAGAGGAAAGAAGTTTTCCCTAATCTGGTGGTTTCAAGCAAAAGGAAAAATGCAAATCCGCGCTAAGATTTTAAAGATAGTTATAAAGAACCCAGATCCAACCCCCCCCCCCCCAAAGTATCAAACATACGAGAAAAAGCGTCGAAAGAAAAAGGTAAAAAAAATACAAATCTGTTGTATTGAGTTTTTTCTGTACCACAAAAAATAACTCTAAATTAGTTATCACAGATTCTGAAGAAATATATTTTCCTTTTACGCAATTTTCTTTTGAATTGAAGGATCACGAAATTGAATGATTTCAGTTTAAAAATTTAGAAATTGGGGCAATGCCAAAACCTTAAAAATTGAATATTTTAAGATTAGATTATTGGAAATTATTTATACTTAAAAGCGTTCAAAATTTAATAATTAAAACTTGCAAACTTTTGAATTTTAACAATTATAAATTCAAAGTGATTAAGATTTGACAATTTTATATTGAAACCTAAATTGAATCATTCAAAGTTGAAGCTTTTGAAAGTCTAAAATTTAAAATTGTTATTACAGAATAAAATTATAATTTGACCTTCAACCTAATAAGGCGAATTGTTATAAAATCAAAGAATGAATTTAATAATACTGAACAAACTTACAAACTAAATAATAATTTAAAATGGAAAATATTAAAAATGAAGAAAAAAATCTACTCCAGAACCTTGAAACTTAAGGAATTTGAATTTTATTTTGAACTCACACAATTTTTATTCGCAAAAAATTGTGATATTAAAACTTTTTTTTTATCAAACCGAAATATCCCGAAATATTCACAACTATTCTGACGACATATTCCGCAATTTCCCTTTGCGCTCTACACGTTTTTAAAGATTCCCAATTATTTTAAATGATTCTAAAAAATGTCAAGAAGTTTAAAAAAAGTTCATGTATTATTGTAAAATTACAAAATATGTTCAAGTATTTAAAGGATTTTAATTAATTTCAAAATAATTTAACGGGATTTAACAATTCTTTTTAATTAAAAAAGATTAAAGTTTATAAATGAATTTCAAAAGATTTCAAGTAATTTCAAAGAATTTTAAAATATTTTAGAAGAATTTTAAAAAGTGCAAGAATCTTCAAGAGATTGTAAAGATTTTAAAATAGTTTTTATGAGTTCAAGAGATTTTTAGTCTTTTTCAGGGATTTTCTGGCATTTCAATCGATTTAATACAGTTTACAATTTTTCAAAAATTCAAAAGAGTTTAAGAATCTTCACATAATTTAAAAATATTTTTATGTATTTGAAGAGATTTTGAGGAGTTTCTGAGGATTTAACGGGTGTTATTTGATTTAATTTTTTTTAAAGTTTATAATCGAATTCCAAAGTTTTCGATTTTCGGTGGAATTTAAATGAGTTTTAAGATTTGAAGGTAATTCTAAAATATGAATAATGTCCTTGATTTCTTTAAAGTCGTTCAAACCGTTGAAATTTTCGGAAATTTGTGGAAATCCTTTGAAATCTATTGCATTTCTGAAAATATATATTGAATTTTGTTTAATCTTTTAAAATTTCTTGAAATATTTCTGGATTAAGTTCAAATCTTGATGAAGCACATAAAATATACAATAATAATTTGTAATATTTCTAAGATCTAAAATTTTAGTACATATATTATTATGAACGTAGCAATATTTTTTACAGAATGGGTCACAAAAATTTCCAGATGGCGTTGCACAGCTGTAGGTTATGTTTAAGGTTTTTGTTTTTATACTTCAAGCTAGGCTAGCCGAGAGGCTTTAGGCGTTAGGAATGCAAAACTTATAGGGTTCAAACCCCCCGCGGCGAATAAAAACGTTCATTATAAATAGTGTTGAGATTGTGTAATACTGAATAATTGTGTCCTTAAACATGTGAGTAAATATTAGAGTATAATAGTGAAAATATAATAAAACAGAATATTAATTTTTTTTGTGGCGAAAAATCGATTATGATTTTATAGAACTGTTCTCTAACTTGAAACATTACGCAAATGTCAGTATGATTTTGTTAATTTTTCGTCAAATAATTTTATTCTGTACAGGAAGGTAAAGTGTGGAGCGATAAATCAGAAGCAAAAACTAAGCCTCTATTTTGACGCCCCAAATGGAAGATTCGGAAATTTGTGCCCATAGTAGCGCTAAAGTAGGGGCAAAAATCGTATGGCAATATCCTCTACTTTACAACCTTAGCCCCTACAAATGTTAGCTGTCAGGAATTTTCAATTCATACATTTTGAAGTATTTTTAAGTGTTTTGAACCCTTTCCAATAAATTTGAGGAAGTTTAAAATTTTTTTCAAAATTTTCTTTTAAATCCTGCAAAGTTAAACCAATTTCTTTAACGGAATCTAGCTTTTTTTTTTACTTTTTTTGAAATCTTTTTCAATTTCCTTTTGAAATTAATGTTTTTTTTTTATTAAAAACTTTTTTAAGATCCCCAAAAAATTTGATTTTTTTCTTGAATACGCGAATTTTTTCTTACATTTTTGTGATTTTGCAAAATTTGCAAAGGTTTCTACATTCTATTTCCAAATTTTAGCAAATCTTTTTCAGTTTTCTATAAAAAAGTGTTATCAGAAATTTGCCGTTGTCAATTTGATATTTTTCACTTATGTACATGTACTTTAAAAAATTATTTATTAAAAAATATTTTTCTTTTCCTAATTCCAAAAATTCCTAGAGTCATTGCTGGCATGCAGGGGATCGTCCAAAATAATTAACTAATTGATAAGCTTGAACATTACTCTTATATTTCAGACATTACTTTTTCTCTTATCTCCGTCTTTTCTCCCTTTTGCGATGATTTTTCTTCTCCTATTTTAAAGAAACTTCATACTTTTTCTAGGGTTTTCGATTAAATTCCAACTGAAATAATAAAAGCCTATAAGAAAGTTTAACTATTTTTGGTGAAAAACTAGTGTTTTTGCTTGTTTTAAAATTCAGCAATTGTGTTGAAAAATTGATGTATTTTGTTCAATATTCGTCTTTTTTTGAAAATTCTTTTTCTTGTTTGACCATTTAACTATTTGGTTAATAGTTAATAAAATTAAACTAATTTTATGAAAATTAAAAAATTTTGTAGAAAATTCGAGTAATTGATTAAAAATTTTACTACTTCGTTCAAAATGCACTTAATTTGTTAAGGCTTCAAGTATTTTGACTTTTGTGGAAATATTATATATTTAAATAATGATATTATCATTTTAAATATAAATTCACATATTTTCAAATATATACATACTATTAGCCGATAAGTCTCACTCACTCGTACAGTTACTATCTTATGCTTTTGCTAGCCGAGGTTTTCATATCCTATACAAATCTCTGTTAGGTTCTTGACCTCGTTTATACTAAGCTTGCCTATTTCTTCATCTCTATTAAGGTTTAAATTAAAACACGACGGTGGTTTGGCCTTCACGCAACCAGCGGTCATTCTCCACTTCTTCTGATATGCCACGGTCAGCCAACTGTTGATTCCTTTAGTAACTAACCTACTGGAAATGCATAAGGATGATTCCACAAAAATAGGGCAACTTTAGGATATAATTTGTCTTCATCATTTTCAAGATCCTACTAGGCTCCTATGTGTTCTATATGGTGGGTGAATAATTTATTACAACATATCTTAAAGGCCAGTCACTTAATGTAGTATTTTAGGAGAAATTTAAGATTTTGTAAATTATGGAATCTAGGGACTGACAATTACAGCTAGGGAATGATGACAAACTATAACCACAGTAATAAAGCAAATATAAATATGTTGTATTACGTTTATTTGCCACGTATTTTAAGGCATGACATATTAATATTGAGATAGACAAAAACGAAGTAATAATATTTTTTTTTAATTATAATCAGTCACTTATTTTAATCAAATCCTCACAAAGCTTTAAGCTTTACATATAAGTTTAGTCCCACTATTATGTATTATCTTATAAGTAAAAATCATATTAAGAGGTAGTAATAAAAATTCTCACTTTTCAGAAACATCAATATCTTTTTTAAATTTGTAAAATACTCTATCACCTTTAACAATCAAATTAGGAATTGGAAGTTTTTTAATTAAATCTTCATAAGGCACATCTGCGACATCAGTTTCGTCTAATTTAAAGAGGTTTTCTTCTTCATTATATATTTTAAGAAAGGTTACCGTTAATTCTCCTTCGTCTTCATCATAACTCGAACAAATTGCCGCATAACGATATTCTTTGATTTTTGACAGCAGTTTGACTAGAACATAATCACCACTACCATAAGTTACTTTTGATTTACCACTCCAATTCTGACTAAGGTCGGCTTGCACCTCGGTTTCAATTTTGCTAGAGCTTTGAATAGGAATTATCTCATCTTCAGAATTAGTGAAAACATTGGATACTTTTAGGCGATCTGGCTTGACGTTGTATTCCAGACTGCCTAATAACACGCCGCCCGTAACTTGATGAACCATAAGTGTCCCCTTAAAACTTTATAGGTTACTTTCATTCCCTTTGATCAGGTTATTCACGGTCTCGATTTCTTTATCCTCAGTAACAGAAATCTTTATTCCTGGACAGTTTTCACGCAATGTATTAACAAACTCATTTAAATTAGTACCATCAGTCTTCTGTGCAATAACTTTATCCGCAGTTCGTTTGCACGTTGCCCCCACACCATCTGGCGCTCCCTTTCCATGACCTGCCTCGTGGTAATTCCACGAAAATGTCATAACACCCGGATAAAACTCTTGAAGCTTACAGGCAAGTATGAAAAACATTGTTTTGTTTCTATATTGTGTGACAGGGCCGTCACCCAAAAAGTGCAGATTTTCTACACCTGAAGGCAAAGATTGTAAAACTGGCTGTGAGCGTGCCCAAATACCTGCAACATTGTGGGCTAAATTCAAAGAAACAGTGCAATAGGAAGTTGTCGAGCCTATTGTGTATACGATACGGTGTGCAAAGAGATTTGTGTTCTGCAACCACCAAAATGAAAAGATTGTATCTCCTGGTTACATTTGGTCGTATAGTTTTCAGAAAAATCCATGTGAATTATTGTGTCTTTTTCTGTGAGCGGCTGCTTTAGAGATTTCAAGGTTCGATGCTGGTGAACAATGTTAATTTCATGATTAAACAGTTTTAAAGGGTCGGCTTCCAATTGTATGCTCAAATCCCGAGGTTTAACACTCATCTTTTCTTTCTTATACTTTGATACAAAACGTTCTTTCTTAGTCTTTGGATCCTTAAACATCTCTTTCCCGTGATTCCACTGTGCAACTAAGATATCTTCACTGTTGTCAAATTGTGCATAGGGTAAAGTTTCAGAGGAGCAGTCATTACACTCTCTAATTAAACATTTTTCAGAGTAGCGATCACAACAGAGTATCTGCAATGCTGATTGGTGGTTATCAAATCCAAGAACTTTTGTCCTTTTTAAAGCGGACAGTTTGAAATTAATATTTTCATGTACAATGCAGGCACAAGTATCACGATTAGTGAGCTTAGGGGGCACAACCCAGAATGGATGTAATCTACAAAATAAGAAATACGCAACAGTCAAGGTATTTGTTTTTAGAAACTTTTTATGCAAATTTTTTAGTGCATCCAATAAGTACCGCTTTTGTTTTTCAACACTATTGCGTGTGATGCATTCTTTTTTTCCTGCATCATTACGACTGTTGCTATCGTCTTCATGAAAATTTATGAATCAATGTAACTACTCTCTTCTTCCTAGCCTTAATTTTCTCTTCAGAATCTTTGCTTCGTCGTCGGTTTAGCTTTTTGTAAGTCATGGAGTAATTATCAAGTCGGCATAGTTTATACTTGTCAGAAGTTGCGCCGGGCAAAAGCTTTTTAAAATTAGACCTTTCTTTGTGAGTTGTAGCTTTTGCATAATTTTCTGTGATTTGGGTACGTAAAACTTCACCAAACAACGCCTTTTTGACTAATTCTTTACTTTGATTCGGGTCTTCTGCCATGTTTTTAATTTTAGTTCTTGGTGTAAGTCTACTGTCTGTTTTTTCTAACCTTTTTTCAGTCTATTATATTTCTTTTGTTTGGTTTTAAGTTTCTTCTTCAATTCTTCAATTTTCGCAGTCTTGTCCTTCAATAATACATTTCGTAACTTCCGCTGACGAAAACTTCTTTTTTTGGCTTCGTCTCGTCTAACGTTTTGCAAATTTCGGTTCTCAATGTTTACAGGTTCTGGAGGTTTATTTTGCTCAGGAACTTCATCGCCAGATGAGGATCGCGTATTTTCTGTAAGGTGATTAATACGGGCTTGTTTAAATTGTTGGTTGTGTCTGTAATCAGATGA
>NC_046662.1:31756145-31774628 GCF_010883055.1 Belonocnema kinseyi | reverse complement strand
TAAAGATAAAAAGTTGTTACTATATAATATGTCTAATCATTAGTAGTCTTATTCAAGTTAATTTGTTATTGACTAAATGGATTTTAAAATTTAGGTATTCACGTACTATAATCTGACACAAGGACACTACTAGGGACTGACGTTTGGTGTATTTAAGAAAGAACGTTTGAAAATCGTTTATTTTTATTTAAAATTAAATTAGGTTTATACAAAGAATCACTTTTAATCTTTTACTTAGTATACTTAAAATAAAAAAAATAACCGTTTATTTATAAGAAAATTGCCGAGGACATAGAGGTGCCCTATTTTTATGGAATTACCCATAAAACTGGTGTGAGATCGGTGAAGTTTTCTCTTGCTGCTTTTTTGCTAGGCTGTTTGAGATCTTATTGCCTTTGATGCCACTTTGTCTAGGAATTAGAAGCAAAACATAGAAGCAAACATAGCTGTAAAGAATTTATAAATTGATGAAAGCCAGGATATCATTCGAAATTCAGATGTAATCGAAGTATCTGGTATTGTTGGCAATATATACGTAGTACTTTTGAGCATAAAACCTGTCATCAGGTATGGGTGTACAATAACACTACCACAAAAAAAGTATGGTACTTTTGACAAGATACATTATATATGATGGTGAAACATAGTTTTATTATATATTTCAAGCTGCTGAATTCACATATAGTATCTGTTCAGTGATATAGCTAGAAAATCTGTAACATAACCTTTAAAAAAATTGTCTGAGCAGTACTTTGCAGGGTAAAATTAGATTTGTGTACTTCCGGGCATAAAAGTCGATACGTAAGTCAAATTAGCGTTTGTTTTGCATGAATGTACTCCCTTAATCAAAATCAGCGGATTTTCACTTATTCCTCAGTAGCATACTTTTCACTGATAAATCAGTAGAATTTTTAGCCGTGGCCAGATAGTCTCTAGATGACGTGGCCAATTTCAATCCCTGCACGTTAAGGATCCTGGCCCGATCGCAGGTGAGTCCACTATCCTAGGGGTGATAACCCTCATACCTCCCCATGGCTAAGTATGAGGGCCTTCCGGCTTTGATGCGGTCAATGTCAGCTCATCGCCAGAGACACTACAGCTTCATTCTCACTCCTTAACGTCCCCCTGTATTGCAACGCTCCTTCGCTGGCTTCGTTACTGATTGGGCTGGAAGGTGAATCATTCTACGCAGCTCTTTTCAGAGCATTTGTCATTACTATCAGTACCTAGCGCAGTAACAGGTATTGACACTTAACATTCAAGTAAATTCAATGGATGAAAATGGATGGATCCTGCAGTCCGAAGATTTATGATTGAATCATGACACAAGAGACTCAGAACTCATAGTTCAGAAGAAACGCAGTAAGCTTACTTATGATAAATATTTTGAGAAAGACTTCTCTAAGAGCAGATTGTTGTTATACATTATTTTCTTGGAATAATGTAACAGATTTGTATGTAACTATGCAGATTCGGCTTGAAAATTGGGTTCTGCAGATCAAAATCCATAAAAATGCAATGCTGCATTATAAGTTGCTGCTGAAAGAATTTTTTGTTGAGGTTATGTCATAGCAAGTCATATGCCACTGTGATGCGTCAGTTATATAAATAATCTGGCTCTATTTTTGGAATTAGCAGCTTGAATCCCATGAAAAAAGCATGTTTTTCCATCTTATACTACAAAATACGGTTTTTTGAGTTTATGTGAAAAACCAATCATGAAAGGTGATATTTTGATCTCAGTAGCATAGGAATACATGTGTCTTGTCGAAAATATCAAACTTTTTTTGTGTGGCTGTGTGATCTTTTCTAAAAAAAACATCTCGTTGTCGCAGGGTGCACACTCGTCAGATGCGTGCCCTTTTCAACACTGCTGAAACATCAGAATCTGTGATGTTATTAAGCACCATTTCAGGATCATTGCTTGCTCTTTCTTCTCTAGTTAAAGCCACTTCGGCTTCTAGACGGTTATTTTATTTCACACTCAGTTTACGGTAGAACCTTCTTCCATTTTTCTGTAAGCTTCGATTTCAATACCTGCCTACATTGCTCAAATTGTACCGACGTAGTATAGTAGTGAGTATAGTAGTGATCAACTATCTACCGTTGGGAATATAAAATCGTATCCAATAAGCTGAGTGTCCCTCTCCACGGTACCAAGATATAAAAACTCTTCATAGTTCACATTGTAAGTACAAAGGATCTAATTATATTAAGAAAAAATGTACAAATACTCACAATAGGGAAGAAGGAGTATATCATTTCAAAAATCATTCTTACGCAATTAATGGATGTTCCCTAAACGCAATAAATACAAATATTTATATATTAAAGATAGTTTAAACAGAATCATTATATTTTTGAATTCACAGCACTGTTTTATTAAATTTATCTTTTCATTTCGATACAGAAATTACAATTAACTTGTAATGATATTATTACAGCTTTATTTAATAGCATCTTAAGTTAAATTTTAAATTAATAAAATTTACAACTTTCCGTAGATTTTACTGCCCTATGTGCAATGACCACATCTGTGAATTCTAGAGGCGATAATGAATTTAAATAATAAAAAGCGTTTGTGCTCCAGGATACGTTGATGAATTTTAAAATACGCACTATTCTTGGGACCGAATTTTTTCATATAATTCCTATTAATAGCAATCACGGGCTTCCGAAGATTCGACTTTTTATAACTTTAGGAATTAATACTCTTTCTTAAATATATTAATGCGATGAGAACAGCGTACATTGTGTCTGCGTTTTCAGTATCACAGTTAAATTTTATATTTATTTACATTTGACTCATAAATAACACCGATAATGCTTGATAAGAGCATTTCTTTTGAATTATTCATCTTTTGGAATTTAATCTTTCAGATTCCACTCTATCCTCGACATCATAATACCTCATCGCTTGAATTTCCTCCAAAGTCTTCCCCATAGTTTCCGGTGTGACAAAATAGATAAAAATAGGTCCGATAAAAGATGAAAGTGCAAAAAACCCAAATGTCGTATAAATTCCAGCCGTGCTATTTAAAACTTCATATCCTGCTGCAGTCAGAAAGCAGAATATGAATGTCGTTACAACCACGAAAGAAAAAGCAGTGGCTCTCACGTCAACGGGGAACAGTTCCCCCATCATTATATCAGGTATGGGACCCATTCCCAGAGAATATGAAACTTTATACGTCACCAAACCCAAAAGAGGAAGCCACGTTATTGACGAAACATCGACCTTAAGGTACAGTTTCATAAAGAAGAATAATCCGATTTTTCCTAAAGATATAGCACAGAAAAATCCCGAATAAAGAAATAGAGATCTTCTCTCAAATCTGTCAATCACAAATGTCACAGAAGCACAAGCAATAACATTAATTCCAGTTACAATCATAACTTGAATTCCAGGATCCATAAAAGTGCTACTATAGCTTAAAATTTCTTCAGTATAAAAATTGACAACTAATATTCCTGAAAGCAATTGTATCACAAACATTACAAATAAAATCAGCAAGTCCCTTCGATTGTGCTTATCTGCAAATAATTGTTTCAAGACCATTTTACTTGACTTTCGATTTTCCAAGATCACAAGTTTAATTTCATCAATTTCGGCATCGAGAAATTTTGAATTGGAAATACTTCGAAGGTTCATTAAGCATTTTAGACCCTCTTCATCTCGATTTTTCATAAAGTAGAAATAAGGTGTTTCAGGTAAAAAGAATGAAATTGTTAAAAAAATGATGGGTAATAAGAGACAGATGATGTTCCAAATCTTATAGGAAAAGAAAGCTGCTAATGCTGAGCAAATAAAGTAACCCAAAGCTGCAGCTGTTCTTATTATATTTATGAGAGTTCCTCTAATATTTTTTTGGGAAATTTCTGATACGTAAATTACTATTGCGTTTACTGTGCAACCCAGATGGAATCCAGCAAGGAATCTTGAAAAATATAGATAAAGATAGTTTTCTGCAAAAATTATTAAAAGCCAACTGATTATGGCGGGAATGGTGAACAGAGTTATTGTGTACTTTCTCCCAAAATAATCCATAAAAAGAGGATTAATAATACTGCTTATAAGATCGCCAATTAATAGTAAAGATACCATCCAGGTTCCTTGAGTTTCTGTAATAAGGAAACTTGAATTTGAAGATTTCAGATGAGGCAGCGCAGGGGAAGTCCAGGCTCGGTTGGTTCCCACGCCAATCATGCTAATGCAAACTGTCAACAAAACACAGGATTTTATTACTTTTGTTAAATTCGTTTAGAGGTTGTGGGTATAAAGAGAATTGAATTTTAAAGCATTTAATACTTTATAAGAGGAGATTCCATAACAGGTATGCGATATTTATATTTTCTTGAAAAAATAAATTTGAAAAAAAGAAAACCATGTTTTTTTAAATTCTATGGTTGTGTGTGTCTAGAATTCGATGATAATTGAAGAGTAGGAATGCACAATTAGACAAACAACATTAGTCTAAAATTGGTTTGATTGCATACAAAATTTTTAAAAGTTTGAATTCTCATTTGCTAATAACAAAATGTTCAATTTAAATTTTAGTAATAATTTATCTTCCTTTTTTCAGCATCGATATTTCTTGAAATTATTATAGTATATTGAAAAAATAATAATTTCAGGGTTTTTAAAAGTCTTTTCGACATAATCTTATGCCAGTGTAATACCGTCAAATTAAATTTTGATTTCCTCAGATCAAATCAATTTTATTGCATAAAACGTCTGATGTAAGTGTTGCTACAAATTAGAATTCTGGAAAGTAATAGAATTTATAACTAGCAACGTTAAATCAGGGGGTTTTGTCACTTTGTTAAAAATTAACAATTTTGTAAAAAAATTGTTCATTATAAAAGCAATTAAATCTTTTGGTTAAAAATGGGTCTTTTTGGTTTAAAAATTGAATAATTTAATTTGATATTTTTTTTTACTTTGAAGTTTATGTACTTTTCCAAAAATTAAAAATATTGTTTTAAAATTCATATTTTTCTTTGAAGATTCATCCCTTCAGTGAACTTTTATTTCTTTGTTTAAACTTGAAACTGTTTTCTTGAAAATCTATTTTTTTTTAAATTAATATTTCTAACTAAAAATTTAACTTCCATTTTTGTTTTAAATTGATCTTTTTGAAAAACTGTTTTAAACTTTTTTGTAAATAATTACGTTTTTGCATCTAAAATTCAAGAATTTTTCAGAATTTTTTTTATTGAGTGAAAAATCATTTTTGGTCGAAAGTCAACTGTTTTGTTGAAAACTCGTTTCTCCGTATTAAAAATTAAACTGATTTTGATTGAAAATTTATCCTTTTTAGTGGACATTTATTATCTTTGCTGGAAAAATCTTTAAAAAATAAATTTATTGGGTATACACTTTATGTATTTGATTGAGAAGTCGTTTTTTTTAATTAACTGTTTAACTGTAAAATTCACTGTTCCGTTTTTTGCCTACAAGTTGACTTTATTAACAAAAAGATAACTATGCAATTTTTGTTTCAAAATGAACTTTTCTTAGTTGAATATTTATATATTTTATTGTAAACTCTTCTTTTTGGCGTTGGAAAGTAAATTTTTTGGGTTTTTACATTTACTGGTTTTATTGGAAATTGACTTTTTTTTAAAGATTTATATTTTCTATTGGATGCTCGACTGTTTTGTAGAAAATTGGTCGTTTTGGCTTAAACCTTCAACACTTTAGATAACAAATGCTCTGTAATGACAGAGAAATCTGTATTGGTTGCGAATTAAACTTTTTAGTTGAAAATTTCTCTTTTTGTTTTGGAAATCGATATAGTTTAATTACAATTAAACTAATTTATTTTAAATTTGTATTCTTTGGTGAAAAATTTAACTATCCTGTTAAAAAGTCCTTTTTTCAAAATTGTTTTTAAATGAAAATTCAATAATCAAATTAAAAATAATTTAATTGCGAAATCTAACCTACGTGGTCAAAACACCATCTATTCTGTATTTTATGATTCATGGATGACCCCTTATATAATTTGGTATGGCTGTTGTTACTCTAAAAAACGTTAGATACATTCTGAAAGAAAAATTTTTTCTGCATAGCTAGATTGTATTTTCTTTTTTTAAAGTCATCATTTCTTCTTTTGACCTTTTTCATAGCGTGCACTATTTAGCTTACAATTTCTAGATTCGTTTTTTTCAGTATTTTGTAAATGCTATAAGTCCAGAAACTTTGTTGTAAAAAAATCATTAGAATAAATTATTTGTCTTTTCACAAATAGTATTTCTAATCTTGAAAAAAGTGGTCTAACAAATTTTGAAACTGTTCTAACTTTTTACATTTTTATCTAAAATGGCTGGCTAAAGTACTTGACCTTCAGTTTAGCATACTAAACAAGTATACAAAAGGCTAATCTAATCCATCAATTCTTTTGAAATTTATCGTGTACAGACTAAAAATCTACAAACACAGAACCAGACAAACACCCAGAAAGACAGACACATTTGCGAAAACCTGTTTTGTGGGTTCAGAAGGTCTCAAAAGTTGCTCATCTAACAAAAAATCATTCACTTAATCACAATAACTTAAATGTAATATATTATCTCATCAGAATGTAAAAATCATAAATTTGAGCAAAACGTTTAGAATTTGAGCTTCAATATGAGCTTTATAATATCACTTTTAAAAAAAAGATTTGATGTTATTTTTAATTATATGAAATATTGCAATTCCAGTATTTTCTATGAAATAATTTGTTACAGAGTTGGTGTAATGCTTACAACTTGAGGTCATTCCAAACAGAATTTAATGACATTTTTTTTATCGAAGAAAAGTCATATATTTTCTTCATTGCAGAAGAAAATATTATTTTCACAAACTGTTTGAAAAATAGGCGTCACTATGCTTTCAATAGGTTCAGATTTTCTGATCGTGAAAGATTCAAGGATATCCAGATTTTTCATATTTACAAAACCTAATTTATTCTCAAAATTTTTCAAATAATCTGTAAAATTTTAAATTAAACTATAATGTGTCCTTTAAAATATTTTATGTCAGATTTATAAAATTCTGGAAGATGGAAAATTTTTGTATCAAACATAGATTTCTTGACATTAGCGAAATACTTAAATACTTAAAATTTTTTGGAATATTGCAGAAAGTTCTATTGTTTGGGAATAGTATGAAGATTCCAGAATATTTTGGTATTCCGGATTATAAAATATTTGACATAGTTCTAAAATAGACATAAATAAATCATATTTTCCATAGATTGGGAGGATTCTAAGAAATTAATAGATAGATTGATTACAAATATTTGAAATCGTTGTCACATTCTTCAATGCTCCAGGATTATTTTTATATATTTGAAAATAGTCTGAAATGTGCTCAAAATTTCCAAAAAGCTTCTCGACATTGCTAAAACACTTAGAGGAGACCCTTATAAATGTTTAGAATCCTTGTTGAATATTTCTTAATACAAAAATATAAATCTATTATAAATTATGGTGCGTTTGATGAATAAATTAAATTTTAAATGATGAAACTTACGACCAATCACTACAAGATACTGCATTAAGTGACTCCCACTTTCTGGATTTTCTTCTTCGACTTCCTCCCGATTTCGGAATTGGCATAATCTATAAGATTCATTTTTTACCTGAAAAAATTTGATTTAATTTTTATTATAGATTGACCTATTGATAATGTATGATAACATTATATATCATTAGTTTTTCGGGTAAAAATATTTTACCTCTGAACCGCTCATCAAACGTCTGCTACGCTTGCAGGTTTTATTGACACTGATAAAGTAATAAGCCTCGCATTTGTCACTCGTCTATACGAAATCTTAGCTTTAAATCTAGCTAGTAATATTTAAAAAAATCAATTTTGGTTTAGAACATCACAGCTTTGACTTGAGTTCAAATCATTTATAAGATTTAACTACTTTGCACACAAAACATTAATACAGAATAAATTTTAAAGCTTTAAATGTAAATGTCACTATTTCTGAATATAAAGACTTTTAAAATAAATATGGTTCTTGGAGAGTCAAAAAAATGGTAAATACTTTCTCAAATTAGCAGAAAGAAATTTACAGGAATGTTATGAAATATTTTATAATTTTCAACTATATCAAGTTATTACAGAGGTCAAATGCTCGTTTATCAATTTCGTTAATCATGAAACAGCTCAAATTATTCAATCAGCAAATATGATGAACGACTTCAATTATGAAGCTCATTTAAGGAACACATATGTATTACTAGACACTCGTCTTTTTTGTTCCTAGCAATTTAGTCACATATCAAATTACTTTTAATATAATAATGATTAAAATTATATTTTTATTGCAATCTAGAAAGTCTAAGCTTGCTTAAATATGTCATGGAGCCGATAAAGTAGAAGCAAGAGTGAGTCAAGCTTTAGTATGTCTTTAATCAGCCTAGTCGTATATGCAGCTCCGTTGAAATGAAAAAAAAATTGAATGGACTAAAAATAATCTTATTGTTATTTTGGGAATATTTAATTGATCGATATCTTGGATTTTTCCGAAATTTTGAATTTTCTTGTTAATCATACACTTTATGATCATTCATAAGATTTTCTGTTTAGTAATTTTTAGTCATTATCAGTTAATAACTATAGAAAATTACATTTTCAAATTGAATTTTTTAAACCCACTATTTTGAGAATTTTTGGAATATTACGATTTCACAACTTAAGATATTTTAAACTATATATAGATATTTTATTCTCATTTAGGTGATCGATTTGCATGCAAACTGAGGAAGTTGTGTAGATAGAATTTTTTAATATTTTTAATTTTTTGTTTTCTAAATTAGAAAAAATTATAACTAATAGTTTACTAATAATTGATGAAAATTTCTATCTTCAACTCAGATGTACGACTTTTCGGCGAAAAATACTAAGTTAACTTATTAGTATTCTAACATTATAAATATTTATTAGAATAAAAGCATAATTTATTTACAATAACAATTTTCGATAACCGCAAGGTTCGATTCCCAAAGCAGGAAGCGAGGATGACGAGCTTTCTGAAAGCTTCGCTTGTGTCCTTTGGTATATTACCCCACATATACCCTACAGTTTATAATTACCCTACAGTACAGTCGCTAATGTCCCTAGTAGTTGAAGCGACTATAAACATTCATCTAATAAAAAATAATAATAATTTCCGATGAATAAACACTAGTATAACATGACGAAAATTGTTTAAGACGAAAAATCTTTTCTTAAATCTAGTATTTTTTTGTGTTCGAAATAAATTTCTGAATAAAAATACTCACATAGTTCAAAATTGTTATAAGATTCTAAATCTTTTTTAAGTTATAATAATTTTTTAAAAAATGCCAATTTTCGATGTAAAATTCCAAATTTACCGGAAATTAATAAACAAAATTAATCTTCTTTGAAATTTAAGGATCTTTCAGTATAAATTCCCATTTCCGACGAAAAATACTAAAACCATCCAAAATTGTTCAGGCTTCAAAATTTTATTATCTAAACCAAAATTATAAAATTTAAATCTAATGATTTTTTCATTAAAAATACAAATATCTTATTTAAAACGCATGCATAACCTAAAATTATTTAAAGGTTGTGAATCTTCTTCAAAATTTAATCTTTTTTTATTAAAAGTATCAATTTTCAACGAAAAATACTAAAATATTCCAACATTTTCCAACATCAAAATCTTATAATTTTTTAATAAAAATTTAATTTTATCGAAAAACACTAACAACATCGAAAATTGTTCAAACTTGTAAATTCTATTATTTTGAACAAAAAATGATTAAATTTTTATCTAATCATTTCTTTTCGTAAAAAATACTAATTTTTTATTTGAATTTCTAGAATAGCCTAAAATTGTTCGAAAGTTGCAAATCGTTTCTAAAATGTAAAAAAAAAAATTAAAAGCATCCATTTCCGGCGAAAAACAATAACATAGCCTGACATCATTAAAATCTTCTTAATCGTACTCAAATTATAATAATTTTTTATTCAAAATATCAATTTTCGGTGTAAAACCTTTAACATAACTTTAAAACTGTCAAAATATGTGAACCTTCTGTGAAATTTAATTTTGTTACTAAAAAAAATTCAAGTTTTTTACGATAAATATTAAAATAATCGAAAATTGTTTAAAGATTATAATTCTAATCCTTAAAATTTAATAATTTGTGTTTAAAAATAACCATTTCTGGTTTAAACCGCTAATATATAACCTCAAATAAATGAAAATTTAGAATGATTTAAAAAGCACAAATGTTTTCCAATTTGCATTAGGTTTTCTATGATTTTTCTTATCAACAGGGATTATTTGTGGATTTAATTTTTTTAAAGTTATAAAACAACTTCAAGTAATGACGAGAAATAACACCACTTCTTTTTTCAAATAGGCACGTGTATTCGAATCTAAGACGTTTGCTTTCATTCAAATAAAAATGGATAAAATCAAGCATTAAAAATCTAGACAATCAACGTTTTTCTTAAACTGGGTATATTCCATTAATAAGTTTTAAAAAGTGAAACACACGTTTTAATAAAAAAATTTATTTGAATTCCTGTTCGGTCATATTTTAATAGAAGAATATAATTTGAATTTTAACACATATTTCAACTTAATATTTTAGCATACTGCTTATACTTTCAAAAGCTAAAAGTAAGTTTTTATTTTGTATTTAAACGAAAGATTATAATTCTTATTGCAATCTGCAGCCGAGCATGCTCTAATCTTTGCGCTATTTTGGGATTTTTTACTTCGACATCTACTACAAACTGGATAGGTTTTTTGAATTAAACTTTTTGTTCCCAATTTGACAAGGCCTTCGATCGGAAGCGCAGTTTTCTTTATCCTAAAACGGTGATTTAAAATTCATACAATGCTTCTTATTTTTCCTGCAAAATAACGATTTTCATCTTTATCTAGTATATATTTACATTTTGAAACAATTACTTCTGAATACATAAAGTTGGAAAAGACATGGTTCTTCATATTATCTTATCTTATTGTTTCAATAAAGTTAAAATGTTACACAATCGTGTTCTTTTATTAAATTTTTTTATTTTTTACGTTTGATATTTCCAATTTCTATGATCTGATTTTAAATAATATATACAGCCATTAATGAATTCATACATTCAATATTCCGAACTGATATAATAAATAAATATAAATAAATATTTCGACTAATGAAATTAGAAAATGTCTTCTAATCTTTAGTATCTGACTTTTTTCTAATGGAATTAGTAGAATTTCACTCAAAATTAATGCAATCAACTACAATTTAGAGTAAGAGAGATTAGTGAAGTTTACATTGTTTTTAGGCTTTCTTGTAAACTATATAATTTTCTATTATTTTTCATCAATTTCACGCAAATTTGAAAGTACAGACTGGTAAGAAGTAGAATTAGTATAAATTTAACAAGATTCTTAATAGAGTGAAAAGAGAACTGATTTTAACCACTTACCCATAATTGTTTCAACCATTTTGATTTAATTACAAATTTTTTTGAACTACTAGAGAAAATGTTTACCTTTCCTGGACAAAATGAACTAATTGGTTAGCATTTCTATTCACACAAACAAATAAATAAAGCCAAATAAGTAATCTCTGTTTGTGAGATGATGGAGACATCGCAGTAATATTTTAATGTTTTCTACAAATGTTTTCATCTTAATAATAATTAAGAAGCCGAACCGATGGTCTTTTTTATACAAAAGTATATATAATACATGAGCATATCCAGTTTTAGTATACCGTATTTCTTTTTAATTAATTTTTATATAACTAACTTGTTTGACTGGCATTGGAAGTTATAGAGGCCAATTTTCCAAAATATTGGATCATTGAAGGATCAATATTAAAAGAGACGCAGTTTTATCGTCCCGTTAAAAAAATGCGCATTCTTTGACCAAAAATTTTGAAGTAACATTTTATTGCAACTTTGGTCGTTTTTCCATAAACTGAATTTGCTCATTTCCAATGTTATTTTTATGATCTAAAATTTACACGTACGGTCTACTGAGCAGCCTTACCGTTTTTAACGGCTCATTCGGTGAAAACGATAAGATTTGAGAGCCCTGAGAGCTTCGAAATTACGAAAAAATGCGCCATTTTCGAAAAATTCTGGAACCCTTCCGCCTTGGTCACTTTTAATCCACAAGGTCGAATTTTTTTATTTATTATCCCAACTTTAATTAAAAATTTTTTCCTAATAATTTTCCGCAATTGCAGCGTGTATACAGAGCAATGAGTACTTTAAATTTTTCGAAAAAAGGGCATTTTCTGGACGCCACTGTAACGTTAATCAGACATCCTATGTCAATGTCATTAAGGTGTCTTTACGATATCGTAAATAAGTTGTATGATCTGACGATGTTTTTACGATATCGTAAAGACACCGAAGCGACATGGACATAGGATGTCGTAAAGTTGTCGCAAAGATGTCGTAACGATGTCGTAAAGACGTCACCAAATTTTGAGCCCACTGGGAAGGATCTACACACGTAATTATATGTTTTGTCTCTTAAGTTTGCAGTTTGAAACTTGTTTGGCCAAAAATAGCGAGGAAATTAATTGAAAAATGTCAGGAATCTTAAAACAATTTGGTTGTTTGGAGTTTTGGGGATAAGAATAATCTTCAGTACCTTCGTTGGGTGAGAATAAGCGGCTAAGGTTATCTTAATAAAGCTGAGTGCTTTTGATATTTTCATAGTTTTTGGGATAATGTTGTCAATTTGAAAGGTGCTGTGTTTAAAGTTTCTACAGTTCAAAGTACTCCGTAATGAAAATAAGTTCTCTAATAGTTTGAGTTCTATCTTTCGCTGAAAAAGTTTATGTTGAAAGTTGACTTTTATGCTAATAAATGATTTTGCGTGTCAGTGATCTATAAGTAAGAGTAATAAGGAATTATATTTGAAAATTTTGGATTTAATTCAGATGGAAATATGAGGAAAGCGTCATATGTTACCAATCAAGTTACTTGCAGCAGGCTCATAAGTTAGGTGACATCCAATATTTATGCTAGTTCCATGATTTGCTTCAAAGGAAAACTGCATGAAAATGCTAAAAGCTGACAAAACTCGTTCGTGACTGTGTAGAAAATTTAAAGAGTATCGTTGCATTCTTCTTCATCAAATCCCTTGAGAATTTACATATATCCATTTTATCGAATAATATTCTTGATGTTAAAATAGTTATAGATATCTTTGAAATATAAGACATACGATAAAATCAAAAGTTTTTCAAACTGTCACTTTTATAAAGGGGTACATTTTATATCAAATTAATTAAACTCCGCCAAAGGAAATTAAATATTAAGTATACACTTGCTTATTTCAATATTTTTGATTTTAGATTAGATAACTAGATAGAACTTAGAACTTCGTCCAATCTAGAAAAGCTTTAAGTAAGTTCAACGATACGCAAACTCATTTATTAACTCAAAAGTAAACTTTCAACATAAACTTTTACAAACAGAAGATTGAAATCAAACTATTAGAAAACTTATTTTTACTACGGAGTACTTTGAACTGTACAAACTTAAAACACAGCATTCTTTAAATTGGCAACATTATCCCAAAAACAATAAAAATCTAAAAAGCACTAAGCTTTATCAAGATAATCTCAACCGTTGATTTTCACACCATAAAAATAGTGAAGATTAATCTTATCGCCAATTTTCGAAACAACCAAATTGTTTTAAAACGTCCTGAAAATTTTGAATTAATTTCCTCGTCATTTTTGACCAAACAAGTTTTAAACTGCAAACTTAAGAGACAACATATAATTACGTGTGCATGTACTTCGAATTTCGAAGTTTGTTTTGGAGAACAGGTGACAATGAGCTAGCCTGCCGCGCTACTCAGTGAAAGCACTAAAAGAGAAAAATTCATATCTGCGGAACGAGGCCCAAATATCTTCCAGTTTTTTTTTGTGTTTTGTTTAGGGATTTTTGAAGAGTATTTTGTGCAATTTTCATGAAAATTGGTGCTGTCTGCATGTATATACATAATTAATAATTTGTCATAAGGACAACCGCAGGATTTCGCCGGGAGTGGGTGTTAATTTGAAAAATTGCACCCGCTCACAGCGAAATCGCGGTAAAGATAGGTGGTTACAGTCTGTAAAGGAATCAATACAATCAGGAAAAAGGAATCAATCAGCAAAAGCCTCCTGCACGCTAAGAACACGGAGTGACCCAAGGACTACCGCCTTCTGCATTTTTCCCGCAAGTGTTTTAGCATATTTTTGATACGCAGCGATGCTTTTTGGGACATAAGCGACTGAAAGCTTGGCACCTCCAAGAGAGTCGATGATAAAAAAGATTAGTTTGACAGAATATTCCGGGTACAATCGTTGCAACTCCCTTATAAGGTCTCGATACCTCTCTTTCTCTTTATTCTCCTCGGCTATGATGTTTTTGTCATCTAGTGCCGAAAATTCGATAACGAACATGGTTCGCTTCTCGAAGTCAAGTAGAACCATGTCAAGTCTCGAGTGAGCAACAGAAACAATTGTCGAGAATGTAAACTTCCACTTCCTTTTTGCCACTTCCCATTCTCGACAATTGACTCGATTTTCCTAGGAGTATTTAGAGGAGCGATATTAAGGTACATGCCGTAAGAGTGTCAGATATGGTAATAAAGCACTCTTAGCGCCGCATTGTGCCTTTGAATGTAGGTCGTTCCCGCGTAAGTTGGACAACTAGATAGTATGTGAGCTAAATGCTCGGGGTGTGCATAGCACGCCTTGCAGCTATCATCAGGAATGTCTTTGCTCAAAATGTGGCGACGCTATGTTGAGGTAGAAATGACATCGTCTTGGCATGTCAAAATGAAACCCTCCGTACCAGACTTCAATCAGGGCAATTTAAGGAAAGCAAACGTTAGCTCACAAGACATTGACTGATCCTTCATATTTCTGTGGAACATACCGTGCATCCTCTTATCGAGGAGCTGTTCACGAAAGTTTTTCTCATGTGCTTTCTTAATCCGGGCTTTCAGGAGTAAGTACTCGAGATAGATAAGATTTGATACATTTTGATCACCCCTAATACTGAAGTTAAGTCCGAGTGGTTCAGCAGCCTCCTCCGCTGCTTTGTACAAAAACGCTCCTTTATCTACTTCTTCGTGATTCCGGACCATTTTAAGAAGAGGCTCTCTTCCATTTGCAAACTCCATGAGCTGTATCCAGAATAATCCTGTTGTGAAGACATTCAAGACTCCTTATTCCTCAACCACCTTGACGGCGTGAGATGTACAGTCGCGGAATGGAAGACTTAAGATGCCTGCTTTTTTCATGTGCATAACCTTTCTTGTCCCGATATCAAGAGATCTGAGCTCGTTCTTCGTCCATGGAACTACTCCAAATGAATAGAGTAGTACCGGGAGGGCAAGTATGTTTGTTGCAGATACTTTGTTCCTCGCTGACAGTTCGGAAGGCCAAATCTGCAGGATAAGACGTTTGTATCTGCTTCGGGAGATCCTCTATAGATGTCACATCCTGAATGCGGCTCTGTGATACGCTCAGGTTTGTATAAGTCTCTCCAGCGCAAAGTTGTCGTATAGCTCTTGTATAAACGAGCTCAGGATCTTCAGGGATGCCATTAAGCTTTCCTCGCTTCAAATAAACCTTGGCGACATTGTCTAACTCAAATTCCATTTTAATTTCCTAAGTATATCAGTCGACAATCCCTAGAGCTAGATGTAATTGCTCTTTGTTTTTAGCATAGATCTTAAGATTGTTCATGTAAAATACATGAATGACCTGGTATTTTAAATCTGCAGGTTTGCCACACAAGTACCCGTTTGAATGGCGAAGTGGTAGAGATAGTGGCAATAATGTAAGGCAAAAGAGCAGTGGGCTCATGGTTTCGCCCTGAAAGACACCTCTCTGAAAGGTGACCTTGTTAGTTGTCACACGATTTTTTCCAGGTGTGATAGTAAAGATGATTTTTTAAAGCGGCATCAATCTCTCTATGCACCTAACTATTTGCGGATAAACCTTTAAGATTTCCAAAAGACAGATGATAAGTCTATGGGAGGTCGAATCAATAGCCATCCGCTAATCAATCCAGGCCATCGATAGGTCACGCTGGTATAATGCTAAATCTTTGCAGACACATCTATCGATAAGCATGTTCTCCCGACATCTCGCCACGCCTTTCTTTGAGCCTCGTCGTTCATACATTTCTTGTCACACAGGTTCAATTGCCCGAACAATCGTATCATTTAGGATAGCTGTGAATATCTTATACAGTGTGTTCACACAAGTGATTGGCCTGTAATTCTTCGGGTCAGCTAAGTTGCCTATTTTCGGCAGAAGTATTGTGCGCCTTTCCACCAACCACTCCGGAATCGGCTCTTCCGCCTTTACACATGAGGTGAAAATACGGGCCAAATGCTAATGGGTTAAAGGAAACTTCTTCCACCAGAAGGTTTTGATACAATTTGGTCCCATTGCGGAATAGTTCTTCAACCCTCTTAATACATTTTTCACGTCCTCGGTAGTGATGGGTAGGCATTCTTTATCAGGTGTTATGAGGGCATCACATAGCTCCTTGAAGCTATTTATATTTTCTGAGTCTTCGTCCAGTGTATGCTGCACTTCGTAGACTTCTCTCCCAAATACTTAGACATCCTCTGTTTTGGGCGGGTGTTCTACAGTAACTGGAGGGCCTTGGAAGATTCGAGGTGGGTCAGAGAGAAACTGTTGAATTTCTCTGAACCACCTCTCCCTCCGCTCTATACTTCTCTTAGAGTCAGATAATATCCGTATTCTCTCAACAATATGCTGCCTGATGGTCAGCAGCTTTGACTATTTAAGTGTGTGATAACGGGTCCGGAGTTCGCGCGCGAACTTTCGAACCTTGGCGGTAAAATTCCTGCCAGATGTAATGTAGTCAATCACACACTGAATGCGGGACGCGTAATGTCTTGCCCAGCCTATCTTTATGGCAAGTTAATGCATTCGTCTTTTGGTCTTATGATCAACCGTTGGTTTTTTGTTTTACGATTTGCATCGGCCAAAGCGCTCGCTGTATTGTACACACAATAACTGATAGACCAGAGGTCGTATTCTTCGGAAAAATGTCCACGAACCCCGTCATCCATTTCAGCCAGATCTTTAGGCTTGAGAGAAACCTTGGTGTTGATGTTTCTACGGGTCATAAAGCATCGCTCTTTCTCTATTGGACTCTATTGGAGATTAATTTTTTTCAAAAGTGATCGTGCTCACATACAGACAGACATGAAGATAGAAAGGCAGACAAATTCGTAAAAACCTATTTTCGGATTTAGGGGGTCTCAAAACGTTGACCTTTGGACAAAAACTTGGGCGGAGGGGGGTGGGGGTCAAATCTTACGCGAATCTAATGCTTTCTCTGATGAGAATGTAACAATGATTTTTTTGTCATTAATAATTTTTTAATTGTTCTTTTTTTGGTTTTAATCGTGAAAATAGCATTAAGGACATTAAAAAATAAAATATTTTAAAACCCTAGACACGAGACAAAAAGAAATAAGACAAAAGATCTGATGAGAATATGCCTACGCAGCGGGCACATTTTTGTTTTACTGTTAATCATGCTTTTCATGATTAGAGCCTAAACTACGCATCCTATCATTAGGTCATTGGTGAAAAAATTATATATCTTTTTCGAATGCGCAATTTCTGTCAAATCATCTTTTGCCGTATTTTGCATATTTTGGCCTAAAAATGTAATTTTTTGCTTTTGCATTATTTATTATGCTGTCAAGATTTGAATTTTAGCGTTTTCAAAAAAAGTAAAAAAAAAATTCTGATATTCTTGTAGCGCATGCAAAAAAGCAACATTTTTCTTTTGTTTTTTTTTATATCGTGCGTTGTTTGGCTCAAAATGTTCATTTTCGTGTTTTTTGGAATTTTTTAATTGCTATAACTCTGGTAATTTTTGGTTTTATGAAAAAATTCACAGGGATAAATTGTTCGAATTTTTTAATATAATCAATAACAGTATATACAATACAAGAATTCTCTGTACGCTTATTCATAGTATTTAAAAAGTTACGCAATTTATTTCGATGACGTTTTTCATAAAACCAAACATTACCAGTGTTATAGCATTTACAAAATTCCAAAAAACGCACAAAAATGAACCTTTTTTGTTAAATAACAGACTATATGAAAAAAATTTAAGAAAAAAAAGTTTTATTTCCAAATGCTCTACAAGTTTACCATAACAACTTTTTAAAGTTTCTTGAAAAATCAAACATTTAAATTTTGACAGCATAAAATAATCAGAAATACAAAAACTACTTTTTTTCATTAAACAATTTCACAGTATTTCAAATATTCTCAAATATATAAATGCATTTTCAAAACAAAGCAAAACAATATTCGACTTAATCAACAGTTCGACTTAGCCGTTAGAAATACGTAAAAACAAACAACATTCTCGGTATCATCGTCAAACAAGTATTTTACAAATAACAATACGTA